>NC_074704.1:10112489-10127489 GCF_029448725.1 Salvelinus fontinalis
TAGACCTATACAGTACACATCCACCAACACACACACACACAGTAGACCTATACAGTACACATCCACCAACACACACAAACAGTAGACCTATACAGTACACATCCACCAACACACACAAACAGTAGACCTAAACAGTACACATCCACCAACACACACACAGTAGACCTATACAGTACACATCCACCAACATACACACACAGTAGGCCTATACAGAACACATCCACCAACACACACACACAGTAGACCTATACAGTACACATCCACCAACACACACAAACAGTAGACCTATACAGAACACATCCACCAACACACACACACACAGTAGACCTATACAGTACACATCCACCAACATACACACACAGTAGACCTATACAGTACACATCCACCAACACACACACACACAGTAGACCTATACAGTACACATCCACCAACACACACACACACAGTAGACCTATACAGTACACATCCACCAACACACACACACACAGTAGACCTATACAGTACACATCCACCAACACACACAAACAGTAGACCTATACAGTACACATCCACCAACACACACAAACAGTAGACCTAAACAGTACACATCCACCAACACACACACAGTAGACCTATACAGTACACATCCACCAACATACACACACAGTAGGCCTATACAGAACACATCCACCAACACACACACACAGTAGACCTATACAGTACACATCCACCAACATACACACACAGTAGACCTATACAGTACACATCCACCAACATACACACACAGTAGACCTATACAGTACACATCCACCAACATACACACACAGTAGACCTATACAGTACACATCCACCAACACACACACACACAGTAGACCTATACAGTACACATCCACCAACACACACAAACAGTAGACCTATACAGTACACATCCACCAACACACACAAACAGTAGACCTAAACAGTACACATCCACCAACACACACACAGTAGACCTATACAGTACACATCCACCAACATACACACACAGTAGGCCTATACAGAACACATCCACCAACACACACACACAGTAGACCTATACAGTACACATCCACCAACATACACACACAGTAGACCTATACAGTACACATCCACCAACATCACACACACAGTAGACCTATACAGTACACATCCACCAACATACACACACAGTAGACCTATACAGTACACATCCACCAACATACACACACAGTAGACCTATACAGTACACATCCACCAACACACACACACACAGTAGACCTATACAGTACACATCCACCAACACACACACACAGTAGACCTATACAGTACACATCCACCAACACACACACACACAGTAGACCTATACAGTACACATCCACCAACATACACACACAGTAGGCCTATACAGTACACATCCACCAACACACACACACACAGTAGACCTATACAGTACACATCCACCAACACACACAAACAGTAGACCTATACAGTACACATCCACCAACACACACACAGTAGACCTATACAGTACACATCCACCAACATACACACACAGTAGACCTATACAGTACACATCCACCAACACACACACAGTAGACCTAAACAGTACACATCCACCAACATACACACACAGTCGTACCCAAGGCTTACAGAGCTATTTCTGTGAAGTACCCATGTACTGTGTTTACAATACACACAGCCTCCACTTACACACATACTCTCTACTCCTGTTGTCACCGAAGCTTCTGTATAGATATTTGATCATCTGTCATCCCCTCTCTCTCTGATCGTTGTGGGGTCCCCTACTTTCATTTCAGTCATTACAGAATTGGCATGGAAACTAACTATTTGAATCCACGGCCCCAGAAAGCTCTGGTTTAGATCAATTGCAACCGTAGAGAGAACAGAGAGGGACGGAGAAAGAGAGAGAGAATGGAAGAAATCTAAAGAGAGGGAGTTGGAGAAGGAAAGAGGGAGAGAGAGAGAAGAAGCAGAGAGAGAAAGAGAGAGTGAGAAGAGGCGGAGAGAGAAAGTGAGAGTGAGAAGAGGCGGAGAGAGAAAGCAGAGTATGAGAGCGATACGAGTGTGAGTGCTTGAACAAGGATCGGTCCAGAGAGCTAAACCAATTATGAAAGGAGAAACAGAGAGGAGAAAATCCTATGGCTTCCCTCCTTAGATCAATATTGATTTAAACCCTGATAACCTCCTAGTCCTATCTGATCCTCCTCTCTTTCTCTCTCTTTCTTTCTCTCTCTCTCTCTCTCTCTCGCTCTCTCTTGCTCTGCCTCTCTTTCTCTCTTCTCGCTACTTCTCTCTCTCTCGCTCTCTCTTGCTCTCTCTTGCTCTGCCTCTCTTTCTCTCTTCTCGCTACTTCTCTCTCTCTGTCTAAGTGCTTTTTCTGTCTCTGTCCTCTCTCTATGTTCTCTCCCTCTCTCTTTCTCTTCTCTCTACTGTATTTGTTCTCTCTCTCTCTATCTCTCTCTCACTCTATGTTCTCCCCCTCTCTCTCTCTCTTCTCTCTGCCCCCTCTCTCTCTATGTTCTCTCTGAGCTTTTCCTTCGCTCTCACTATGTCCTTTCTCCTTCTCAATTCAATTCAATTGATTTTATTGACATGGCAAGTTCATTATTACTCACATTGTCAAAGTATACATATAGAAACATTTAAAATATATATTTATATATATATAAATTATATATATATTTATATATAAATACATGGTGGGACCAACAGCAATAATAATTGTAGTAGTGGACATGGGATCACCATTAACAACAACTACAACCACAATATTAATCAGAACAACAATGCATTAAAGCAATGGTAGTAGACCAGTGTCAACATGACTGAGAAGACACATGACCTGGTATGAAATACAAAACAAAACAAGATGGGAAATACACTGCTCAAAAAAATAAAGGGAACACTTAAACAACACAATGTAACTCCAAGTCAATCACACTTCTGTGAAATTAAACTGTCCACTTAGGAAGCAACACTGATTGACAATAAATTTCACATGCTGTTGTGCAAATGGAATAGACAAAAGGTGGAAATTATAGGCAATTAGCAAGACACCCCCCAAAACAGGAGTGATTCTGCAGGTGGTGACCACAGACCACTTCTCAGTTCCTATGCTTCCTGGCTGATGTTTTGGTCACTTTTGAATGCTGGCGGTGCTCTCACTCTAGTGGTAGCATGAGACGGAGTCTACAACCCACACAAGTGGCTCAGTTAGTGCAGTTCATCCAGGATGGCACATCAATGCGAACTGTGGCAAAAAGGTTTGCTGTGTCTGTCAGCGTAGTGTCCAGAGCATGGAGGCGCTACCAGGAGACAGGCCAGTACATCAGGATACGTGGAGGAGGCCGTAGGAGGGCAACAACCCAGCAGCAGGACCGCTACCTCCGCCTTTGAGCAGGAGGAGCACTGCCAGAGCCCTGATTTCATAGAAGTGTGATTGACTTGGAGTTACATTGTGTTGTTTAAGTGTTCCCTTTATTTTTTTGAGCAGTGTACTATTGACATTACATTGCACTTAGATTTTCTGTGGTGTCTTTCCAATAGGTGATATATATTTTTCTTTTTGTTTTGTGATGATTTGGTTGGGCCAGATTTTCTGAGTGCTGTCCTGAGGCTCTATGGGGTTGGTTTGGGTTGGTGAACTGAGCCTCAGAACCAGCTGGCTGAGGGGACTCTTCTCTGGTTTCATCTCTTGACATTGTAGAGCTGTGTGATGGAATGTTTTGGGGTTGCTTGTTTTTAGATGGTTGTAAAATTTGATGGCTCTTTTTTCTATTCGAATGAGGAGGGGGTATTGGCCCAATTCTGCTCTACATGCATTATTTTAAGTTTTTCTTTGCACTTGCAGTACAGTCTTGCAAAACTCTGCATGCAGTATTTCAATTGGATGTTTGTCCCATTTGGTGAATTCATTATTTGAGAGTGGACCCCATACTTCGCTGCCATATAGAGCAGTTGGTTCTATAACCGATTGTAAAATTTTGAGCCAGATTCTAATTGGAATTTCGATTTTAATGTTCCTTTTAATGGCATAAAATGTTCTTCTTGCTTTGTCTCTCAACTCATTCACAGCCATGTGAAAGCTACCTGTGTTGCTGATATTTAGTCCTAGATATGTGTAGTTTTATGGTGTGTTCTAATAGAACTGTGTCCAAATAGAATTTATATTTGTCATCCTGATTTCTGGACCTTTTTTGGAATATCATTATATTTGTTTTTTTTAGGTTAACGGTCAGAGCCCAGGTCTGACAGAACCTGTGAAGATGATCTAGGTGCTGCTGTAACCCCTCTTTAGTGGGAGACAGCAGCACCAGGTCATCTGCGTACAGCAGACACTTGATTTCAGTGTTGTGTAGGGTGATACCAGGTGCTGCCGATTCTTCTAATGTTTTTGCCAATTCATTAATGTAGATGTTAAATAGTGTTGGACTTATTGGGCAGCCCTATTTCACTCACTGTCCCTGAGAGAAGAAATCTGTTTGCTTTTTACCAATTTTAACTGCACATTTGTTTTTAGTGTACATTGATTTAATAAAATCATATGTTTTCCCTCCAATACCACTTTCTATTAGTTTTTTAAAAAGACCAAATTGAATCAAATGCTTTCTTGAAATCTACAAAACACGAGTAGATTTAGCCTTTGTTTTGGTTTACTTGTTTGTCAATTAGAGTGTGGAGGGTGTAAATGTGGTCTGTTGTACGATAATTTTTTTGAAATCCAATCTGGCTTCTGCTCAGGACGTTGTGTTCGTCAAGGAAATTATGTAGTCTGCTATTTTTGATACTGCAGAGGATTTTCCCCAAGTTGCTGTTAACGCAAATTCCTCTGTAATTATTTGGGTCAAATTTGTCTCTATTTTATAGATTGGTGTGATCAATCGCTGGTTCATAATAATCGGGGAAAATACCTGCAGTGAGGATAATGTTGAAGAGTTTGAGTATAGCCAAATAGAATTCGTGGTCTGTATATTTGATCATTTCATTTAAAATACCATCAGCACCACAGGCCTTTTTGGGTTGCATCGTTTTCCAATAATTCTTCTTCTGTAATTGGGGTATCGACAGGATTCTGATAGTCTTGATTGCTGATTCAAGGATTTGTAATTTTTCTTGATGATCTTTTTTGTTATATCTGTGAGAGCCAGAAATCTTGCTTGTTTGTAGGTGACCAAATACTTATTTTCCACCATAATTTGCAAATAAATTCATAAAAAATTCTACAATGTGATTTTCTGGATTTTTTTTTCTCAGTTTGTCTGTCATAGTTGAAGTGTACCTATGATGAAAATGACACGCCTCTCTCATCTTTTTAAGTGGGAGAACTTGCACAATTGGTGGCTGACTAAATACTTTTTTGCCCCACTGTATATTTCTCGATGATCATTATTAAACCATTTTTCATTATCTGTTATTTCTGGTTTGCTCTTATGCTTCTTTAGATTTGCCAAGGAGGATAATTTGTCAAATATAAAGTTTATGTTCCAAACGGCCATATTAACACCTTCATTGCTGAAGAAGAATGTTAAGGCTAAAAAGTTGTCCAGGAGAGATTGTATTTTTTGGCTACTAATTGCTTTTTGGTAGATGTCTGTACTGTTTGCACTCCATCTATAGGCCTGTTTAGTACCATGTCATTTATTGGGCCGTGAAGCTTCATGGTTGGGTTCTGCTCTTCTCAGATACACTGTGACTTACACTGTGACACTGTGTACTGTGGTCTGAGAGAGGTGTTAGTGGGCTGACTGTGAAGGCTCTGAGAGACTCTGGGTTTAGGTCAGTGAGGAAGTAGTCTACAGTGCTGCTGCCAAGGGATGAGTTGTAGGTGTACCTACCAAAAGAGTCCCCTCTCAGCCTACCATTGACTATGTACAGACCCAGTGTTCGACAGAGCTTCACGAGCTGTACTCCGTTTTTGTTTTTCACTTTGTCATAGTTGTTTCTGTGGGGGTATGTGGGGAGGGAAATGTTGTTGCTTCCTGGTAGGTGTTTATCCCCATGACTGTTAATAGTGTCTAGTTCCTCTGCTGTTCTAGCATTCAGGTCTCCACAGACCAGTACGTTGCCTTGGGCCTGAATGTGACTGATCCCCCCCCCTCTAGAATGGAGAAACTCTCTTCATTGAAGTAGGGTGTCTCTGAGGGGGGAATGTATGTGGCACAGAGGACCTTCTCTCTCTCTCTCTCTTCCAACACTAAAGGATGGCAACAGAGCATTTCTCTGTGATGTCTCTTTCGGCTTTCTAAGATTGAAAGGTCATCTTTCTCATCTTTTATTTATCCAGGATGGCAACAGCTTTTTCTATTTAGTATTCTCTAAGTCGTCCTACTGTAGTCGTTCAACTTCTCAAACGTCTCTGTTCCCACTTCTTCTAACACAGCTATCTAACCTATCTAAAACAATCACACGTCCTGTTCCCACTTCTTCTAACACAGCTATCTAACCTATCTAAAACAATCACACGTCCTGTTCCCACTTCTTCTAACACAGCTATCTAACCTATCTAAAACAATCACACGTCCTGTTACCACTTCTTCTAACACAGCTATCTAATCTATCTAAAACAATCACACGTCCTGTTCCCACTTCTTCTAACACAGCTATCTAATCTATCTAAAACAATCACACGTCCTGTTCCCACTTCTTCTAAGACAGCTATTTAACCTATCTAAAACAATCACACGTCCCTTTACGCCAGTCTATCATGTACACAGACTCCCTGTATAGTTCAGCCTTCATTTGTCTGTTCTTGGTGTTGCAATTCAAACTTTATATGGCTTTCAGATGCCTGTTATAACCTGTCTAGGACTGGGGTGCCGCTAGCGGCACACCCCCCCCCACATTCCACTGAAAAGGCAGAGCGCGAAATTCCCCCAAAAAATAATTTTTAAATATTTAACTTTCACACATTAAAGTCCAATACAGCTAATGAAAGACACAGATCGTGTGAATCCAGCCAACATGTCCGATTTTTAAAATGTTTTACAGGGAAGAAACAATATGTAAAGATATAAATCTATTAGCTAAACTCATTAGCATAAGACACCATCTTTTATTTGTCCACCAACACCAGTAGCATATCACCAATTCGGCTAAACTAAGATATTGATAGCCACTAACCAAGAAAAAAACTCATCAGATGACAGTCTGATAACATATTTATGGTATAGGATAGGTTTTGTTAGAAAAATGTGCATATTTCAGGTAGATGTCATAGTTTACAATTGCACCCACCGTCACAAATGGACTAGAATAAATATATAGAGCAGCCTGTTTACCTAATTACTAATCATCAAACATTTCGTAAAAATACACAGCATACACTAATCGAAAGACACAGATCCTGTGAATACAGACAATATTTCAGATTTTCTAAGTGTCTTACAGCGAAAACACAATAAATCGTTATATTAGCATACCACATATGCAAACGTTACCAGAGCATTGATTCTAGCCAAAGAGAGCGATAACATAAACATCGCCAAAATATATTAATTTTTTCACTAACCTTCTCAGAATTCTTCCGATGACATTCCTGTAACATCATATTACACAATCCATATACAGTTTGTTCGAAAATGTGCATATTTAGCCACCAAAATCATGGTTAGACAATGACAAAAGTTGCCCAGCTGGTCAGACAATGTCGTGCGCCATATTAGACAGTGATCTAGCCGTATACATAAATACTCATAAACGTGACTAAAAAATATAGGGTGGACAGCGATTGATAGACAATTTAATTCTTAACACAATCGCTGATTTACATTTTTTAAATTATCCTTACTTTTCAATACAGTTTGCGCCAAGCGAAGCTACGTCAAACAAGATGGCGTCCTAAGCAATTAACATTTCTCGACAGAAACACGATTTATCATAATAAATTGTTCCTACTTTGAGCTGTTCTTCCATCAGAATCTTGGGCAAAGAATCCTTTCTTGGGTCTAATCGTCTTTTGGTCGAAAGCTGTCCTCTTGCCATGTCGAAATGCCCATTGCGTTCGGCATGAATTGGAACCGTGCCCAGAGATTCACAGTGTCTCAGAAATAAATGTCCCAAAATCGCACTAAACGGAAATAAATTGCTATAAAACGGTTTAACCTGTCTAGGATCAGCGTGGCGCTAGCGGCACACCCCCCCCCCCCCCCACTGAAAAACCAGTGCCGCGAAATTCAAAAAAAATATTTTTTTTAAATATTTAACTTTCACACATTAAAGTCCAATACAGCTAATGAAAGACACAGATCTTATGAATCCAGTCAACATTTCCGATTTTTAAAATGTTTTACAGGGAAGACACAATATGTAAAGATGTACATCTATTACCTAAAAACACATTAGCATAATCCACCATCTTTTATTTGTCCACCAACACCAGTAGCCATCACCAATTCGGCTAAACTAAGATATTTATAGCCCCTAACCAACAAAAAAACTCATTAGATGACAGTCTGATAACATATTTATGGTATGGGATAGGTTTTGTTAGAAAAAAGTGCATATTTCAGGTATATGGCATAGTTTACAATTGCACCCACCATCACAAATGGACTAGAATAATTACAATGAGCAACGTGTTTACCTAACTACTAATCATCAAACATTTCGTAAAAATACACAGCATACACGAATCGAAAGACACAGATCCTGTGAATACAGACAATATTTCAGATTTTCTAAGTGTCTTACAGCGAAAACACAATAAATCGTTATATTAGCTTAGCACATAGCAATTAGCAGCCCAGCATTGATTCTAGCCAAAGTGAGCGATAAAAGTCAACATCGCCAAAAGATATTAATTTTTTCACTAACCTTCTCAGAATTCTTCCGATGACACTCCTGTAACATCACATTACAACATGCATATACAGTTTGATCGAAAATGTTTATATTTAGCCACCAAAATCATGGTTAGACAATGTGAAATGTAGACAAGCTGGTAAAGAAAACGTCCTTGCGCCACTTAGACAGTGATCTACTCTTATACATAAATACTCATAAACGTGACTAAAAAATATAGGGTGGACAGGGATTGATAGACAATTTAATTCTTAATACAATTGCGTTATTACATTTTTTAATTTATCCTTACTTTTCAATACAGTTTGCGCCAAGCGAAGCTACGTCAAAAAACATGGCGTCCTAAGCCACTAAAATGTTTCGACAGAAACACGATTTATCATAATAAAAATGTCCTACCTTGAGCTGTTCTTCCATCAGTATCTTGGGCAAAGGATCCTTTCTTGGGAGAAATCGTCTTTTGGTGGAAAGCTGTCCTCTTGCCATGTGGAAATGTCAACTACGTTCGGGATGAACTGAAAAGCGTGCCCAACTTTTCACATCGTTGCAAAAATAAATGTCCCAAAATCGCACTAAACGGATATAAATTGCTATAAAACGCTTTAAATTAACTACTTTGTGATGTTTGTAACTCCTATAACGAGTGAAAAGATGACCGGAGAAATATAACAGGCTAAACTAACGCTTGGAACAGGAGAGGGTCGGTGTCTTCCACGCGCGTTACGCAGCAAGAAAAGACTTGCTAGCTAAAGGTTTTTTTCATTTGTAGGGCCTGTGAACGAGCAATCGAGCCGTTGGAATCGTCATCACGTAAAGGCATCCAGGGGAAGACGTAAGAAGTGTCCGTATAGTCATAGCAACGACAGTGCCCTTTTAAATGACTTCAGAAAAGTGGCCAACGTTTCTCAAATCTGACTCCATGTCAGGGAAATTGCTGTAGAATGGGCTCTGTTCCACTTAGAGACAAAATTTCAACTCCTATAGAAACTATAGACTGTTTTCTATCCAATAATAATAATAATATGCATATTGTACGATCAAGGATTTTGTGGGAAGCCGTTTAACCTGTTTGGGGTGCAAGCCCGACCTCGGACCGAAAATGACAACAGCTGCAGAGCGCGAAATTCAAAATCTATTTTTTTAAAAATATTTAACTTTTACACATTAACAAGTCCAATACAGCATTTGAAAGATAAACATCTTGTCAATCCAGCCAACATGTCCGATTTTTTAAATGTTTTACAGAGAAAACACCACATATATTTATGTTAGCTCACCACCAAATACAAAAGTGGACAGACACGTATGAATTATGATTATGAAGTATGAATTATGATTGAAGTAGCATGCACAACCAACCGAAATAAACTAAAACCAACCTAAAGAGCCCAGAAAAAACGACCTCAGATGACAGTCATATAACATGTTACACAATAAATCTATGTTTTGTTCATAAAAAGTGCATATTTTAGCTATAAATCAGTTTTACATTGATGCTACCCAAAAATGCTAATACATAGCTACAGTCTGAATCCAGCCGGGAGTAGCCAGAGAAAATACATACACCAACGTCGGCTACTAATTACACCTCATAAAACATTTCAGAAAAACATATGGTGGATAACTAATGAAAGACAGATATCTTGTGAATACAGACAACATTTCCGATTTTTGAAGTGTTTTACAGCGAAAACACAATATATCGTTATATTAGCTAACATCATAAGCTAGCATAAGGCAGCATTGATTCTAGTCAAGCGCTAGCCTAGCATAGTTAGCAGCGTTAGCATTCAACAGTTCGACATATATATGAAAAAGCATCCCAAATTGGGTCTTATCTTTCTTGGTACTCCATCAGAATGTTGTAACGGGGTCCAATGTCCAGTAGAGTCTTTAGTTGGGTTCCAGAACGAAAGATTTCCCTCTTTGGTTAGCTAGCACGGTAGCATTGCTGCGCCAGAAAGCGTTTCTTCAAAAAATTCTTCCGTCGTTTCACATCTAAAGTCCAGAATAAATTGCAATAATATAATTAAAGTATATTGAAAAAACAACCTTTAGGATGATTTTGTGACATGTAGCAAATAATATCGTAGTCAGGCATCATATTCAAAGTTATCTACCTTGTTCCAGAAGCCGAGATCAAATTATCCTTCGCGCCCGGATTTTTATTTTAACTGCGCATGTCTCACAAGAAGTTCTGTTATTCAGTCCAGGGACGAGATATTCGACCCCTTTCAATTCTCACTTCCGCATTACAGTCTGACGTACACCTCTGACGTGTCCCTATTGTCCCAAGTCAAATGGCCTTTTATAGAGAAGGTCTTAAAGAGACACATCGCATTTTGGGAAACTCAATTCGGCTGGGAAAATGGCTGTAAAAATATTTCTGTTCGACTTAGAGAAACAATTCAAACCTTTTTAGAAACTACAGACTGTTATCTATCCAACAGTAGTAAATATATGCATATTGGAAAATAAAAAGTTTCTTAGGAGGCCGTTTGAAAATGTGCACACATTTTCCAGTTTTTTCAATATTCAGCGTGCAGCCAGAACAGGTTAACCTGTCTAGGATCAGCGTGGCGCTAGCGGCACTCCCCCCCCCCCCCCCACTGAAAAACCAGTGCCGCGAAATTCAAAAAAAATATTTTTTTAAAATATTTAACTTTCACACATTAAAGTCCAATACAGCTAATGAAAGACACAGATCTTATGAATCCAGTCAACATTTCCGATTTTTAAAATGTTTTACAGGGAAGACACAATATGTAAAGATGTACATCTATTACCTAAAAACACATTAGCATAATCCACCATCTTTTATTTGTCCACCAACACCAGTAGCCATCACCAATTCGGCTAAACTAAGATATTTATAGCCCCTAACCAACAAAAAAACTCATTAGATGACAGTCTGATAACATATTTATGGTATGGGATAGGTTTTGTTAGAAAAAAGTGCATATTTCAGGTATATGGCATAGTTTACAATTGCACCCACCATCACAAATGGACTAGAATAATTACAATGAGCAACGTGTTTACCTAACTACTAATCATCAAACATTTCGTAAAAATACACAGCATACACGAATCGAAAGACACAGATCCTGTGAATACAGACAATATTTCAGATTTTCTAAGTGTCTTACAGCGAAAACACAATAAATCGTTATATTAGCTTAGCACATAGCAATTAGCAGCCCAGCATTGATTCTAGCCAAAGTGAGCGATAAAAGTCAACATCGCCAAAAGATATTAATTTTTTCACTAACCTTCTCAGAATTCTTCCGATGACACTCCTGTAACATCACATTACAACATGCATATACAGTTTGATCGAAAATGTTTATATTTAGCCACCAAAATCATGGTTAGACAATGTGAAATGTAGACAAGCTGGTAAAGAAAACGTCCTTGCGCCACTTAGACAGTGATCTACTCTTATACATAAATACTCATAAACGTGACTAAAAAATATAGGGTGGACAGGGATTGATAGACAATTTAATTCTTAATACAATTGCGTTATTACATTTTTTAATTTATCCTTACTTTTCAATACAGTTTGCGCCAAGCGAAGCTACGTCAAAAAACATGGCGTCCTAAGCCACTAAAATGTTTCGACAGAAACACGATTTATCATAATAAAAATGTCCTACCTTGAGCTGTTCTTCCATCAGTATCTTGGGCAAAGGATCCTTTCTTGGGAGAAATCGTCTTTTGGTGGAAAGCTGTCCTCTTGCCATGTGGAAATGTCAACTACGTTCGGGATGAACTGAAAAGCGTGCCCAACTTTTCACATCGTTGCAAAAATAAATGTCCCAAAATCGCACTAAACGGATATAAATTGCTATAAAACGCTTTAAATTAACTACTTTGTGATGTTTGTAACTCCTATAACGAGTGAAAAGATGACCGGAGAAATATAACAGGCTAAACTAACGCTTGGAACAGGAGAGGGTCGGTGTCTTCCACGCGCGTTACGCAGCAAGAAAAGACTTGCTAGCTAAAGGTTTTTTTCATTTGTAGGGCCTGTGAACGAGCAATCGAGCCCGTTGGAATCGTCATCACGTAAAGGCATCCAGGGGAAGACGTAAGAAGTGTCCGTATAGTCATAGCAACGACAGTGCCCGTTTAAATGACTTCAGAAAAGTGGCCAACGTTTCTCAAATCTGACTCCATGTCAGGGAAATTGCTGTAGAATGGGCTCTGTTCCACTTAGAGACAAAATTTCAACTCCTATAGAAACTATAGACTGTTTTCTATCCAATAATAATAATAATATGCATATTGTACGATCAAGGATTTTGTGGGAAGCCGTTTAAAAAATTAGCCACATTAGCATAAATAGTCTAAACAGCGCCCCCATCCCCAACAGGTTAAAAAATTAGCCACATTAGCATAAATAGTCTAAACAGCGCCCCCATCCCCAACAGGTTAAATTAACTACCTTATGATGTTTTTAACTCCTATAACGAGTAGAAACATGACCGGAGAAATATAACTGGCTTCACTAGTGCTTGGAAAAAGTGCAGGTCGGTGTCCACCGCACGCATGACGCATCTGGAAAAGAGTTCCTACCTACACGTGTTTTTGTTTTATAGGGGCTGTGATTGCGCAATCGATAACATTCAAATCGTCATCACGTAAAGGCATCCAGGGGAAGACGTAAGCAGTGTCTGTATGCTCATAGCAATAACAGTGGCCTTTAAACTGACTTCAGTTCAGGGGCCAAAATGTGTGAAATCTGACTCCATGTCAGGGAAATTGCTGTAGAATGAGTTCTGTTCCACTCAGAGACAAAATTTCAACGGCTATAGAAACCAGAGACTGTTTTCTATCCAATAATAATAATAATATGCATATTGTACGATCAAGAATTTAGTAGGAAGCCGTTTAAAAAATTACACGATTTACATAAATAGTGACAACAGCACCCCCTAGCCTCAACAGGATAACTGTGTTTTTCAACTTTTCGGTTGTCCCCCCCCCCCCCCCCCCCCCCCCAGACAGGTTATTTTGTTATTTTGTTATGATCAACCTCTGTTTGTTCACCACCTATTTCAGAGAGTAAAGCAGTCCTCGCCTACTCTAACTCTGTGTTTCATTATGGTTGTCCCGAACTCTGTGTTTATATTTGCTCTCCCAACATATTGGTTATTTCTTCACTATCAACCTCTTTCTGTGGTCACTTACTCCTGCTCTAACTCTGTGTATGTTCATGTCTGTTCATGAAGGAGTCCCTAACTCTGTGTTTATATTTGCTCGCCCAACATATTGGTTATTTCTTCACGGTCAACCTCTGTCTGTGGTCACTTACTCCTGCTCTAACTCTGTGTATGTTCATGTCTGTTCATGAAGGAGTCCCTAACTCTGTGTATATTCCTGTTTGCCCAACAGATTGGTTCTTTCTTCATGATCAATCTCTGCCTAGTGGTGATCGCCACCCAGTTCAGTGAGACGAAGCAGCGGGAGCACCAGCTGATGCAGGAGCAGAGAGCCCAGGCCCACTCTTCCTCTACTCTAGCCAGCATGACTGAGCCCTCGGCAGGCTGCTATGAGTCCGTCTTCCAGCTGGTCTGCCACGTCCTCCGCAAGGCCCGCAGGTATGGAGTATGGAGGCCCATTCGTGCCAAAATACATTTGAATATTTCTATTTCTGTAATTGATTTGATATGATGTAATGTGCTTCTTAACATGAGAATGTCAAGTAGAAATAACTAGAACATCCCCAAATAAAATGTTAATTTTGAAAACAAAACAAACAAAAATAAAACCATTGAACAAAAACAACATTGGCCTCCAGCAGGTGCATTGCTTTTCCCTTTAATGTTTCAATGTTTTAATTTGTTTTGGCATGAATGTGCCTCTATACACAGGAGGTCCATGGCGCTCTGTAATCGACTGTTGGGGAGGCCCAAGGAGGTGAAAGGAGCAGGGAGAAGCCGAGAAGGAGGAGAGAAGACGAACGTGAATGGAGGAGGAGGAGGTGGAGAGAGGAGAGGGCAGCACAGACAGGGTGAGTGGTGAAGAGGGGGAGAGAGAGAGGGAGAGAGAGAGATGGAGGGCTAGAGTGGGAGTAGGTGATATCGTTGCATCGTTTGGAGGTTTTGACATTCATAGGACACAGACTGGAAACAATAAATGGATTCATTAGAAGATGAATTTGTGGTGTCCATCTAGTTTTCTAAGGTTATGACATTC
>NC_074704.1:10132489-10162489 GCF_029448725.1 Salvelinus fontinalis
TAGTTTTCTATTGGTCATTTTAGACGTGTACTATCTGTCTTGTGTTGCAGTATCTTGGGGATGCATATCTTTGGCTGTAAGTTCAGCCTGAAGACAGAGGCAGGAGACACTGTTCCAGACAGGAAGAACTTTGACTCTCTACTCTGGGCCATCGTCACTGTGTTTCAGGTAAAGGGGGGGGGGGGTAGTACTCTCTCCTTCTCTGATCCCTCTCTCCTCTCATCCCTTGCTCCTACCCTTATCCCTCTCTCCTTCTCTCATCTCCCTCTCCTCTCTTCCCTCGCTCCTTTTCTCATCCCTCTCTCCTTCTCTCACCCCCATCTCCTTCTCTCCTTCTTTCTCTGTGTAGATCCTAACTCAGGAAGACTGGAACACGGTGCTGTATAATGGAATGGCTGCCACCTCTCCTCTAGCTGCTCTGTACTTCGTAGCTCTCATGACGTTTGGGAACTACGTTCTCTTCAACCTGCTGGTGGCCATCTTGGTAGAGGGATTTCAGGCTGAGGTAAGAGTTTGAGCTTTATTGGGCGGAGGGATTAACATACTTTAAACCAATGACATGGCATAGATATTTTGATGTAGCATTCATGTTCTTCCACCTCTCTCCCTCCCACTCTTTGTCCATTCCTCACCCTTTCTCTCTTGCTCTCCCTCCCTCTCTTTCTCTCACTCTTCCTCTCTCTTTCTTCCCCTCCCTCCCTCCCTCCCTCCCTCCCTCCCTCCCTCCCTCCCTCCCTCCCTCTCTCTTCCTGTCTTTCTCTCTCTTTCACTCCCTCCCTCTTTTTCTTTCTCTCTCTTCCTCTCTCTCTTTTCCTCTCGCTATCTATCCATCAGGGAGATGCTAATCGCTCCTATTCAGAGGATGACAGTTCCCCCTCTAACTTTGACGAGAGTGAGAAGCTTAATGACTCTCTCAAACTGTCTGGTGAGTCTTCATATAGTGCATTCACAATATAATGCTGTGGTTTGGATGGTAACATTCACAATATAATGCTGTGGTTTGGATGGTAACATTCACAATATAATGCTATGGTTTGGATGGTAACATTCAGAATACAATGCTGTGGTTTGGATGGTAACATTCACAATATAATCCTGTGGTTTGGATGGTAACATTCAGAATACAATGCTGTGGTTTGGATGGTAACATTCAGAATACAATGCTGTGGATTGTATGGTAACATTCAGAATACAACGCCTGCACAATCGTTTCTAGGAAAGGACAAAGCAGAGGACAAAGCAGAGCATTCTTTATGCTCATGTTTCAAGGATGTTATACACAACACATTAAAAGGGGTGGGCGGTAGAGCATCCTTGAACCCATTGTACATGGACTAGGTATTCAGTCACAGACAAAATAAGGTGGTTCCCAAGACAACTATTGAATTCTGGATGGGATTCATACCAAAGTATAGCCACGCCGTGAGGAGTTATAGTGCACAGAGTGCTAAAGTAGACAGGGACACACATGGACACGGGAAGGGGTGTTTTGGGGTCATTCTGGGTAGCACTCAGTGTTCTCTACAACACACACACATACACACACACACACACACACACACACACACACACACACACCAACTCTTCCTCACAGTCTCCCACTTCCATTACAGATGTCCTCACCTTATTTGAACCAAGGCATCTTCAAGGTCTCCTCAGACTGAGTGAAAGAGAAAAGAGAGTAAGACTACATGTTGTAACTGACAAAAAGAACCCCGTGTGTTATCTATAAATCATAACTCTGACCCCGGTTTAGCCAACCAGCTTCCACAGCCCCCGAAGCTCAGCCAGGAACACTTTAGATCATCAAAGACCCGGAGAACATCATCAACATTGTAACTCTCATAATAACTATATCCTGCTAGGTCTAACATATGTTCTGTAAAGCCTGACCTCCATAGAGTACCACAGTATGAGTCATAATACCCAGAAAACCTAGCGATCAAACAAGGAAACGGTTCCAATAGTTTTTCCACCATTCATTTTCCCCCATAGGGGATTTTAAAAACACTTAAAATAAGGGCTGTGTTTCATATAGGCTTACCCTGACGTGACGTTTTGATAACCATGTAAATCTCTCTGGGCCAAGGTGGCTTTTATCAATGTATTTGTCTGTATTTACCCCCCAAACATGAAATGTGAATTAGCTGCTAATGTGGCTATCATAAAGACGTACAAATGCAGTGATGATCTGGACGAGACTGCCGAATCGAGGCAAAGGTAAGAATCTCTGGATTGACTATCTAATGTTAGCTAAATTTAGTAATTAATAAATTGGTGAAATTTCTATAAATGTAGCTGTTAGCAAAGGTGCCAGCTATAGATGAAGTGCAGGAGCTTGCAGGGATTTGTAGTCTTGTCATCTTACTTTGATGCTAATTAGCATTTTCAAATCTGAGAGTAAATAGAGACTAATATATTGATAAAAGTCACCTTGTCCTAGAGAGATGGACATGGTTATCAAAACATCACGCCAGAGTAAGTCTACACAAAACACAGCCCTTATTTTAAGTGTTTCTAAAATCCCCTGTGGGGAAAATGAATGGTGGAAAAATGATTGGAACCATTTCCCTGTTTGACTGCTAGGTTTTATAGGTATTATGACACGTCCAACGTGGGGCTCTATGTGAGGTGTCAGACCTAGTATTCCTGTTGTGGATAACTCTGTTGTGTGTCTCCTTGGAGTACTACATTATGGATGTCCACAACTGTGGTTTAGAGAAGACTGGAGAGTAGGAATCATGTGTGTTTATATTGGAATACTTCAAACTATTGGAACTGACTGGGGGTATATATGAGGACTTAGGAAACACTACAAGTGGAACTGGCTGGGGGTATATATGAGGACTTAGGAAACACTACAAGTGGAACTGGCTGGGGGTATATATGAGGACTGAGGAAACACTACAAGTGGAACTGACTGGGGGTATATATGAGGACTTAGGAAACACTACAAGTGGAACTGACTGGGGGTATATATGAGGATTTAGGAAACACTACAATTGGAACTGACTGGGGGTATATATGAGGACTTAGGAAACACTACAAGTGGAACTGACTGGGGGTATATATGAGGACTTAGGAAACACTACAAGTGCTGTTTTAGAGACACAATGCAATTATGAATGTAAAGCTCTGTCCTTCTTCTTCTTCATCTTTGCTCCTTTAGATCCTAAGATCTGCACTTTGACCCCTAACGGGCACCTGGAGTTGACCACGTTGACCCCGGTGATGACCCCCAGGGGGTCGTACCCCACTGACAGGCTGACCTATGCCCTGGGGTCACGGAAGAGCAGCGTTATGAGTCTGGGCAAGGCCAACCTGGAGCATAGGAGATCATTCTCTCTGGTGAGATGTAGCACACACACTCACACACTCACACACACACACACACACACACACACACACACACACACACACACACACACACACACACACACACACACACACACACACACACACACACACTCAACCATTAACCCAGCATGTCTCAGTGTAAATACCCTTAGAAGAACACCTGCCCTAATAGCAACACTTAGCATATCGTAAATATAACAGCTATTCTTTAAATGTTCACAGTCTATGATTTCCTACGCTACACATGCTACACGCCACATAATGGCAGTTATCAAGGGTCTGCTTAGCCACTAGGCAGCTGCAGACTATTCCGGATGGAGTCTTCAATTCGATAAACATTCCCGACGACGAGGGAGATTCTGATCACAACGTTCCCAGTTCAGGAACTCCCTCGACTCCACACATCTGTCTGTCGAGCCGAAGCCTGCCTTTGGTTGATTGAGCCTGGCTCATTTCCCGGGATTCCAGTCGCCATGGCAACCACCGTTAATTAAGCGAGAGAGAGAGAGGGAAGGCGAGAGAGAGAGAATGAGAGCGACAGAGAGAGAGCTAGAGAGAGAGAAAGAGAAGAGAGTGAGAGAGAAAGGAAGAGAGAGAGAGAGGGAGAGAGAGAGAGAGAGAGAGAGAGAGAGAGAGAGAGAGAGGATTATGTATAGTTTAGTGACACACTTGTTATTAACATGTGACAATGAAGATATCTTTGCTGAAGGCCTCCACAATCATTGTATACTCCACTGCCTGGGGGTAAAAGTTAACATGAATGTTTCTGTCCCCTACCAGTAGCTTGAGAGACTTCCACGTTAATTGTTTGTTCACTGATGCCATTTTGAATTTACTCAATTTACCTGAAGAATCAAAAAACACATCTTTGTCTTTCTTCTACTTTGGTTTTTCCCTGATATGTTGATGTGTATCTGTTTAATGAGGTGAGACACATCAAACACAAAAAAAGAAAAGGGGGTGGGACGAAATGAGCGTTGCTGTGGCAACGGTGGTATAAATTCCTCCGGTATATAGCTGTGAATAAGACTGTGATTGTCGTCACAGGGACTATTCCAGAAGTAAACCATGTGATTATCCTGACAGAGTGGCTATCACCTCCCAAGGCACCACAACTGTTTAGAACGACCAGTTATCTCACTTGGTAAAGTTTCACCGGTGAAGATTCATTTGAACTTCGGCAGAAAAACAGTCTAGAAAGTAGATCTACAGTTGAAGTCGAAAGTTTACATACACCTTAGCCAAATACATTTAAACTCAGTTTTTCACAATTCTTGATATTTAATCCAGGAAAAGATTCCCTGTTTTAGGCCAGTTAGGATCACCAATTTATTTTAAGAATGTGAAATGTCAGAATAATAGTAGAGAGATTGATTATTTCAGCTTTTATTTCTTTCATCACATTCCCAGTGGGTCAGAAGTTTACATACACTCAATTCGTATTTGTTAGAATTGCCTTTATATTGTTTAAAACTTGGGTCAAATATTTCAGGTAGGTTTCCACAAGCTTCCCACAATAAGTTGGGTGAATTTTGGCCCATTCCTCCTGGCAGAGCTGGTGTAACTGAGTCAGGTTTGTAGGCCTCCTTGCTCGCACACGCTTTTTCAGTTCTGCCCACACATATTCTATGGGATTGAGGTCAGGGCTTTGTGATGGTCACTCCAATACCTTGACTTTGTTGTCCTTAAGCCATTTTGCCACAACTTTGGAGGTATGCTTGGGGTCATTGTTCATTTGGAAGACCCATTCGTGACCAAGCTTTAACTTCCTGACTGATGTCTTGAGATGTTGCTTCAATATATCCACATCATTTTCCTTCCTCGTGATGGAGTCTATTTTGTGAAGTGCACGAGTCCCTCCTGCAGCAAAGCACCCCCACAACATGATGCTGCCACCCCGTGCTTCACGGTTGGGATGGTGTTCTTCGGCTTGCAAGCCTCCCCCTTTTTCCTCCAAACATTATGATGGTCATTATGGCCAAACAGTTCTATTTTTGTTTCATCAGACCAGAGGACATTTCTCCAAAAAGTACGATCTTTGTCCCCATGTGCAGTTGCAAACCATAGTCTGGCTTTTTTTATGGCGGTTTTGTAGCAGTGGCTTCTTCCTTGCTGAGCGGCCTTTCAGGTTTTTTCGATTTAGGACTAGTTTTACTGTGGATATAGATACTTTGTACCTGTTTCCTCCAGCATCTTCACAAGGTCCTTTGCTGTTTTTCTGGGATTGATTTGCAATTTTCGCACCAAAGTACATTCATCTCTAGGAGACAGAACGTGTCTCCTTCCTGAGCGGTATGACGGCTGCATGGACCCATGGTGTTTATACCTGTGTACTATTGTTTGTGCAGATGAACGTGGGACCTTCAGCCGTTTGGAAATTGCTCCCAAGGATGAACCAGACTTGTGGAGGTCTACAATTTGTTTTGGGCTGATTTCTTTTGATTCTCCCATGATGTCAAGCAAAGAGGCACTGAGTTTGAAGGTAGGCCTTGAAATATATCTACAGGTACACCTCCAATTGACTCAAATGATGTCAATTAGCCTATCAGAAGCTTCTAAAGCCATGACATCATTTTCTGGAATTTTCCAAGCTATTTAAAGGCACAGTCAACTTAGTGTATGTAAACTTCTGACCCACTGGAATTGTGATACATATAAGTGAAATAATCTGTCTGTAAACAATTGTTGGAAAAATTACTTGTGTCATGCACAAAGTAGATGTCCTAACCGACTTGCCAAAACTATAGTTTGTTAACAGGAAATTTGTGGAGTGGTTGAAAAACTAGTTTTAATGACTCCAACCTAAGTGTATGTAAACTTCCGACTTCTCAAAACATTGCTCTTTCTATGACACAGACTGGCCAGGTGAATCCAGGTGAAAGCTATGATCCCTTATTGATGTCACTTGTTAAATCCACTTCAATCAGTGTAGATGAAGGGGAGGAGACGGGTTAAAGAAGGATTTTTAAGCCTTGAGACAATTGAGACGTGTGCCTTTCAAAGGCTGAATGGGCGAGGCAACATATTGAAATGCCTTTGAACAGGGTTGTTAGTAGGTGCCAGGTGCACCGCTTTGAGTGGGTCAAGAACTGCAACGCCGCTGTGTTTTTGATAGTTTCACGGTTTTATCAAGAATGGTCCACCACCCGCAGGACAACCAGCCAACAGCAGGCCAGTAGTCAAAAACGGGTCATTGATGAAAGAGGACAAAGGAGGCTGACATGAATTGTGCAGAGCAACAGGCGGGCCACAGTTAATCAACTGACAGTCCAGTACAACATTGGTGCCAAAGACCCATAAAATGCACAACTCGTCCCTTGACACAAATGGCGTATGGCAGCCGACGACCTCACGGAGTTCCACTTCCTTCAGCAAAAAAAGAGAGAAACTGCGGTTGCAGTGGGCGAAGGAACGAAAACACTGGACACTGGAGACTTGGAAAAACATTGCCTGGTCTGATGAATCCTGCTTCTTGCTGTTTAACGCTGATGGGAGGACTAGGGTTTGGAGAGAACCAATCATGCATCCATCATGCCACATGTCAACATTGCAGGCTGGTGGTGGTGTGGTGGTGTGGGGTGTGTTTTAACGGCACACATTGGGCCCCTTGATAAAAGTGGAGCAATGTTTGAATGCCACAGGATATCTGAATATCTTTGCCAATCAGGCGCATCCCTTAATGGCAGCAGTGTATCCATCTGTGAAATGATTTTTTTCAGCCGGGTAATGCCCCATGCCACAGGGCTATGATTGTCCAGGAATGGTTCCACGACAGTGAATTCAGCTTACTGCAGTGGCCTGCCCAGTCACCAGATCTCAATCCAATTGAGCATCTGTGGGATGAGATGGAGCCAGCTTTTCGCAGTAGAGATCCAGCCATCTTGACACAACTGTGGGAAGCTTTCGAGTCAACATGGCAGCTTGTAGAGTCCACGCCCCGACGAATTGAGTCTGAGGCCAAAAGGGGTCCTCAATGTTGTCTTTATGGTATATATATGGTATGTACATAATGTATTTACCAACGTATACATTTCAAATACCAGTTAATTTTCTCATGTTGTCTTTTGTTGTCTTGGTTACAGCACCACGGCCGCAGTTCCCTGCACCACCATTGGGGTCGCCCTCCCCCTCCTCAGAGTGCATGGAACCGCAGGTAGATAGCTAGATCAATGGAATACTTGATTACTTCATTAATCATTTATTGATAATTAATTAATCAGTCATATTCTATTAATCCTTGTTAAATGATTAAAGTAACCTTCTTGATCCATAATTAACTGTGTAATACACTATTAATCTCAGGAACGTATCAATCCTTAATGAATTAGTTATAACTCCTTTATGAACTCTTCATGTATCCACCTCCCCCCGGGTCCAGCTGGAACAGCCTGGGTTGTCCCTCCCGCGGGCGAGGGGGGATGGGAGCGGGTGTGGTGGGAGGAAGCCTCCGTGTCCGAAGCCCCCACTCCCACATCCACTCCCTTTACCACTCGGCTGAGCACGAGTTCCTCCTCTCCCCCGCTTTCCACCTCCCCCCTCGCCACGCTCCCCCCCTCCCCCTCCTCTCCCGACGCAATGCCATCCGGCACCGGGACCGCCGCGCTCTCTCCCTGGAGCTCCCAAACATGCTCCAGGTCCCCGGGGGACCTCCGCCTCGCCCCAACCCCAGGATGAGGAGTGTTTCTGGGGGAGGGAGCAGCGGCAGTGGGGGTATGGTAGTGGAGCACCATGATTGTAATGGGAAGGCGGGTCCCCAGACTGCCCAACTCCTAGCGGAGGTCTTCCCTCAGCTGAACCTCGCCAAGGACAGATCGGACCTGGATGAGGAGACAGACTATGTGAGTTTTGCTGCAAGACTGGCTACAACTGAATAGTCTATGTTTACCCAGAGGGTATTTACTCAATGGAAAAATGTCCTTGACTGAAATGACTGCCAAGTCATTGTATCAAACATTACCACCGGAGGTGACATGAATGTCCTCACATTTTGCTCTATTGCTAATACATCTCTCTCTCTCTCTCTCTCTCTCTCTCTCTCTCTCTCTCTCTCTCTCTCTCTCTCTCTCTCTCTCTCTCTCTCTCTCTCTCTCTCTCTCTCTCTCTCTGTCTGTCTGTCTGTCTGTCTGTCTGTCTGTCTGTCTGTCTGTCTGTCTGTCTGTCTGTCTGTCTGTCTCTCTCCCTCTGTCTCACTCACACACACACACACACACACACACACACACACACACACACACACACACACACACACACACACACACACACACACACACACACACACACACACACACACACACACTCTCTCCTCCCCCTCCTCCTCTCTTCCTCCTCTAGAGTCTGTGTTTCCGTATCCAGAAGATGATGGAGGTGTACAGGCCTGACTGGTGTGAGAAAAGAGAGGACTGGTCTGTCTACCTCTTCTCACCACAGAACAAGTATGTTACTCAGACACACACACATAAAGACCTGTCTGTCTCTTGTTACCCAGACACACACACATAAAGACCTGTCTGTCTCTTGTTACCCAGACAACACACACATAAAGACCTGTCTGTCTCTTGTTACCCAGACAACACACACATAAAGACCTGTCTGTCTCTTGTTACCCAGACACACACACATAAAGACCTGTCTGTCTCTTGTTACTCAGACACACACATAAAGACCTGTCTGTCTCTTGTTACTCAGACACACACACACATAAAGACCTGTCTGTCTCTTGTTACTCAGACACACACACACATAAAGACCTGTCTGTCTCTTGTTACCCAGACACACACATAAAGACCTGTCTGTCTCTTGTTACCCAGACACACTCACATAAAGACCTGTCTGTCTCTTGTTACTCAGACACACACACACACACATAAAGACCTGTCTGTCTCTTGTTACCCAGACACACACACATAAAGACCTGTCTGTCTCTTGTTACTCAGACACACACATAAAGACCTGTCTGTCTCTTGTTACTCAGACACACACACACATAAAGACCTGTCTGTCTCTTGTTACTCAGACACACACACACATAAAGACCTGTCTGTCTCTTGTTACCCAGACACACACATAAAGACCTGTCTGTCTCTTGTTACTCAGACACACACTCACATAAAGACCTGTCTGTCTCATGTTACCCAGACACACACACATAAAGACCTGTCTGTCTCTTGTTACCCAGACACACACACACAAAGACCTGTCTGTCTCTTGCTACCCTGACACACACACATAAAGACCTGTCTGTCTCGTGTTACCTAGACACACACACATAAAGACCTGTCTGTCTCTTGTTACTCAGACACACATACATACAACACACATACAGGTATATCTCGTGTCAGCGTAGAATAAATGAGTGTGAAACGTGTTTTAAATGACATGAATTGATCGTTAAATTGCCAAGCAGAGGAGAAAACCAGTATTTCTTCCAGGGTTTGTGATTAAATAGCCCTGATCGCATTTTATAGTTCTGAAAATGACGTCACCACAAGCAGCACCGGAGACGTTGAGATCACTGAGACCAAAAGTTGAGCCTCGCGCTTCAACACTCTTAGTTGTTGTGGAAGTTGACCCACTATGCCGTTTACTTTCTGCTGACTTTATTCACAAGACATTTGCTGGTGCTCTGCTGCGCAGTAACGTCATATCTGACGAAGATCCTAACATGGTGTCAGAGGTGCTTCAACCTCGTCAAATATAAGACAGGAGAGATTATTTCACAGAGAACAATAATGTTCCTTGAGTTTTGTCGGAGTTTAGAGTGAAGAAGGTGGCTGCTCTCTCATGTCTCGTCATTGAGCAGATCAGCCCAAGCAGAGCCGTTGCTACGGATACTCCCAGACTCTGCCATGATCAGAGTGCATGCAGAGTGAGCTGCGAGCAAGGAGCCAGTTACAGACAGAGAGGAGCAGCTAATGGAGGTTATGTCTGATTTAGGGTTGGGCATTAAATTTGTCAGAAGAAATAGGCCCTGGGTAGAGTAGGCTCTGAATGTCGCAGGCATGGGTATGGCTCGGGTTTATAATCCCGGCCTGTACAGGACTCTGCCCACCATTACCCATTTCCTAGAAAGTGCTTTGACTTCGTAGCAGTATTATAATAGGTAGATTTACTGGATTTCCAGACAATCTATCTGGCATTGAAGCTTATTATTTTTCTTGTACAGACCCGCAAGAAAGTCCTGAGAATTCACAGCACTTTTAGTCCCAAGCTGTGTGTTGTTCTCCCTATTGGCAATCACCCAACTCCATTACATGCTGAGTACACTGGTGTTACTGTCACACACACACACACACACACACACACACACACACACACACACACACACACACACACACACACACACACACACACACACACACACACACACACACACACACACACACACACACACACACACACACACACACACACACGCACACACACACACACACAGGAACGTCAGGAGCCCAAGGCTTGACTGATTGCACCTGCCACTGCTAAAACACAGCTCCAGGCTGTCATAAAGTGGCTTTCACAGGGAACTGTGTGTGTGTGTGTGTGTGTGTGTGTGTGTGTGTGTGTGTGTGTGTGTGTGTGTGTGTGTGTGTGTGTGTGTGTGTGTGTGTGTGTGTGTGTGTGTGTGTGTGTGTGTGTGTGCTACTATGCCAGCTTATCCACTGGTCAGGATCAATACAGGGTTGCCAGGTCTGAATCAATAGAGAGGGGACAGGGTTGCCATGTCTGAATCAATATATAGGGGACAGGGTTGCCAGGTCAGAATCAATAGAGAGGGGAAGGGTTGCCATGTCTGAATCAATATATAGGACAGGGTTGCCATGTCTGAAACAATAGATGGGGGGACAGGGTTGCCATGTCTGAATCAATAGAGAGAGGACAGGGTTGCCATGTCCGAATCAATAGAGGGGGACAGGGTTGCCAGGTCTGAATCAATATATAGGGGACAGGGTTGCCATGTCTGAATCAATAGAGGGGGGACAGGGTTGCCAGGTCTGAATCAATAGAGGGGGGACAGGGTTGCCCTGTCTGAATCAATAGAGGGGGGACAGGGTTGCCAGGTCTGATCAATATATAGGGGACAGGGTTGCCAGGTCTGAATCAATATATACGTGACAGGGTTGCCAGGTTTGAATCAATATATAGGGGACAGGGTTGCCAGGTCTGAATCAATGGAGAAGGGACAGGGTTGCCAGGTATTGGTCCCTCATCTCCATCTAGATAGCAGGTTTTGCTGTGGTTCACTGTTTTCTGTTCATCAGTGTGATGATTAGATGAAGAGTGTTGTGGGCTCAGAGGGCTACACACACACACACACACACACACACACACATTCTCAGTAAATCCCCATTATAAACATTTCCATGAAAGCTTTCAGTAGGTGGCAGGTGCTATCATCACAAACATCTAGGCACAATAACATGTTCTAATCTAACTTTTTATGTCCCACCTCTCTTACCCCCCTCCCCCCCTTGCTCTCTCTCTCCTTCTCTTTCTTTTTTTCTTTCTTTCTTTCTTTCTTTTTTTTTCTTTCATTCTTTCTTTCTTTCTATCTATCTTTCTTTCTCTCTCTCTCGCTCGCTCGCTCCCTCCCTCCCTCCCTCCCTCCCTCCCTCCTTCCCTTCCTTTTGCTCTCTCTCTCGCTCTCTCCCTCCCTCTATCCTTCCATCCCTCCCTGCCTCTATCCATCCCTCCCTCCCTTCCTCTCTCTTTCCCTCCATCCTTCGCTGCCTCCCTCCCTCCCTCCCTTCCTTTCCCTCCCTCCCCCTCTCTCTATCCTTCCATCCCTCCCTCCCTCCCTCCCTCCCTCCCTCCCTCCCTCCCTCCCTCCCTCCCTCCTTCCCTTCCTTTCGCTCTCTCTCTCGCTCTCTCCCTCCCTCTATCCTTCCATCTCTCCCTGCCTCTATCCATCCCTCCCTCCCTTCCTCTCTCTCTTTCTCCCTCCCTCCCTCTCTCTTTCCCTCCATCCTTCCCTGCCTCCCTCCCTCCCTCCCTTCCTTTCCCTCCCTCCCCCTCTCTCTATCCTTCCATCCATCCCTCCCTCCCTTCCTCTCTCTCTTTCTCCCTCCTTCTCTCTTTCCCTCTATCCCTCCATCCCTCCCCCTCCCTTCCTCTCTCTCTCTCCCCCTCTCTCTCAGGTTCAGACTGCTATGTCAGTCCATTATAGCCCACAAGCTCTTTGACTACGTGGTTTTATCCTTCATCTTTCTCAACTGTATCACTGTAGCGCTGGAGAGACCCAAGATACTGCAGAGCAGCTTGGTAAGACTGGGGTACACTCACGCACGCACACATACACACGCACGCGCACAGCGCACACACACACACACACACACACACACACACACACACACACACACACACACACACACACACACACACACACACACACACGCATGCATGTAAGTAAGCACTTATGCGCACATACATGCACGCAGACACACACACATACACATTCACACGCAAACACACCTCTGCTTCATATCCATATTCATTCATTATTCTCTGTGTATTATTTGTCACTGGACAACCCAGACAGTAGGCCTACAGCTTCCATGTTAAATTCATAAGGATGGATTTGGGAGCTATTTTAGCCGTGAGAAATTAGAGGTCGGAGACTTTTTCTAAAGTGTGTCAAAGTTTTTTGATAGAAGATAACTTTGTACTGGTGTGTTCTCTCTCTCTCTCTCTCTCTCTCTCTCTCTCTCTCTCTCTCTCTCTCTCTCTCTCTCTCTCTCTCTCTCTCTCTCTCTCTCTCTCTCTCTCTCTCTCTCTCTCTCTCTCTCTCTCTCTCTCTCTCTCTCTCTCTATTTATCTCTGTCTTTCCATTTTTGTCATTCTCCTTCTCCCTCTACTTTTCTTGGCATTATCTGTCTTTCTCAATTTTTCACTCCCTCTCTCTCCCCCTTCCCCCTCCCTCCCTACATCTCTCTCCCATCTCTCTCTCCCTCCCTCCCTTCCTCCCTCCAGGAAAGACTATTCCTCACCGTCTCCAACTATGTCTTCACAGCCATATTTGTAGCTGAGATGACCGTCAAGGTAACGTACCAATTTCTCCTCTCTTCTCATCCTCTCTTCTCCTCTCCTTTCCTAGGACTGTAGTGGAAACAGATCTACCGACATGCTGTCGTCATGTTGTCTCTCCTCTCCTCCTCATCTTCTTCTCTCCTTTCTCCCTCTTTCTATTCCTCAGTCCATTTCACTTAATCAATTCCCCATCATTAACGATGGAGAGATAATTAGATAGAATTAAAAGATAATGTCTCTCTCTCCAACTATAGCCTCTAGCCAGTCCTGGGGATGTCCCACTCTAACTCACTCCTCTCGTCCATGTCTTGCACAAACCCCTTCATGTCCTCTCTCTCCATATGGAGACTGTCATCTTGTCAACCTAATATCTGTCTCAGGAACACTAATTAAACAACGGTATTCATTAGACAATGTTTCCCCTCGTAAATGCACTCCATCATTTGCCTTGCCTTGTATCTTGTCACACACCTTCACACACACACACACACATACACATGCACAGACGCACATATACACACACATAACACACGCACACAGACTAGCGTGAAGTCACTGTCACCATCTATACCAGCATCCTTTTATCATATCTAGACATAGTGCTGTATAACTCCAGGTCTTTATCATATCTAGACATAGTGCTGTATAACTCCAGGTCTTTATCATATCTAGACATAGTGCTGTATAACTCCAGGTCTTTATCATATCTAGACATAGTGCTGTATAACTCCAGGTCTTTATCATGTCTAGACATAGTGCTGTATAACTCCAGGTCTTTATCATGTCTAGACATAGTGCTGTATAACTCCAGGTCTTTATCATATCTAGACATAGTGCTGTATAACTCCAGGTCTTTATCATATCTAGACATAGTGCTGTATAACTCCAGGTCTTTATCATGTCTAGACATAGTGCTGTATAACTCCAGGTCTTTATCATGTCTAGACATAGTGCTGTATAACTCCAGGTCTTTATCATGTCTAGACATAGTGCTGTATAACTCCAGGTCTTTATCATATCTAGACATAGTGCTGTATAACTCCAGGTCTTTATCATATCTAGACATAGTGCTGTATAACTCCAGGTCTTTATCATATCTAGACATAGTGCTGTATAACTCCAGGTCTTTATCATGTCTAGACATAGTGCTGTATAACTCCAGGTTTTTATCATATCTAGACATAGTGCTGTATAACTCCAGGTCTTTATCATGTCTAGACATAGTGCTGTATAACTCCAGGTCTTTATCATGTCTAGACATAGTGCTGTATAACTCCAGGTCTTTATCATGTCTAGACATAGTGCTGTATAACTCCAGGTCTTTATCATGTCTAGACATAGTGCTGTATAACTCCAGGTCTGTTATCATATCTAGACATAGTGCTGTATAACTCCAGGTCTTTATCATGTCTAGACATAGTGCTGTATAACTCCAGGTCTTTATCATGTCTAGACATAGTGCTGTATAAGTCCAGGTCTGTTATCATATCTAGACATAGTGCTGTATAAGTCCAGGTCTTTATCATATCTAGACATAGTGCTGTATAAGTCCAGGTCTTTATCATATCTAGACATAGTGCTGTATAACTCCAGGTCTTTATCATATCTAGACATAGTGCTGTATTACTCCAGGTCTTTATCATATCTAGATATAGTGCTGTATAAGTCCAGGTCTTTATCATATCTAGACATAGTGCTGTATAAGTCCAGGTCTTTATCATGTCTAGACATAGTGCTGTATAAGTCCAGGTCTTTATCATATCTAGACATAGTGCTGTATAAGTCCAGGTCTTTATCATATCTAGACATAGTGCTGTATAACTCCAGGTCTTTATCATATCTAGACATAGTGCTGTATAACTCCAGGTCTGTTATCATGTCTAGACATAGTGCTGTATTACTCCAGGTCTGTTATCATGTCTAGACATAGTGCTGTATAACTCCAGGTCTTTATCATATCTAGACATAGTGCTGTATAAGTCCAGGTCTTTATCATATCTAGACATAGTGCTGTATTACTCCAGGTCTTTATCATATCTAGACATAGTGCTGTATAAGTCCAGGTCTGATTATTTAATTATTGATGTAAAACACTGTCATATGAAATCCCCATGAAGACCAGCAGAATGCACAGATTCCATAATTATTGAGTAAAACATTCCAGCCGTCATCACGCATATTGATTCCTATGGCTGATAGAGTGAGAATGTGTTAACAGCCTGACTGTCTTCTGTTCTGAAGAGTTGCTCTGTCATCAGTGTGTCTGCATGTGTTGTCTTGCTGTTTCTGTAGGCCTACAGATCAATCCTTCCATTTGTCATCATTGAGCTTCCAGTCCTCCCTGGCGTAGGAGTTGAACACTGTTTTCATTCCGTCTCCCTCAGGCTATAGAACTCTACCTGCTCAGGTCACCGTGGTAACAGTTGGCATGACGCCCAGTGTTTGTTGCCATTTCTCCGCCCCCCAGGGCTGTCACTCAGTCATGTTTGGTGTCAAAAGTGTCAGAGAAGTGTGTGTATGTGTGTGTGTAAGTGTGTGTAAGTGTGTGTGTGTGTGTGTGTGTGTGTGTGTAAGTGTGTGTGTGTGTGTGTGTGTGTGTGTGTGTGTGTGTGTGTGTGTGTGTGTGTGTGTGTGTGTGTGTGTGTGTGTGTGTGTGTGCCACCCCACTGGACAAATAACCTTTTGCCCTTCCTCTCCCTCTCTGTCTCTTTCCATCACTCTCTACAGCTTTCTCAATACTTATGCCTCTTGTTGAACTTGTCAATACTCTACCTCCCTATGCTCTCTCCCTCTCCTTCTCTCTTCCCTCTCTTCCCTCTCCCTCCCTCTCTTCCCTTTCTCTCTCACTCTCTTCCCTCTCTCTCTCCCTCTCTTCCCTCTCTCTCTCCCTCTCTTCCCTCTCTCTCTCTCTCTCTTTCCTCTCTCTCTCCCTCTCTTCCCTCTCTCTCTCCCTCTCTTCCCTCTCTCTCTCCCTCTCTTCCCTCTCTCTCTCCCTCTCTTCCCTCTCTTCCCTCTCTCTCTCTCTCCCTCTCTTCCCTCTCTCTCTCGCCATCTCTCTCTCCCTCTCTTCCATCTCTCTCTCCCTCTCTTCCCTCTCTCTCTCTCTCTCTTCCCTCTCTCTCTCCCTGTCTTCCCCCCCTCTCTCTCTTCCCTCCCTCTCTCTCTCTCTCTCCATCTATCTCTCTCCCTCTCTTCCATCTCTCTCTCCCTCTCTTGAAAAAGTTGTTGCCGTGAAAGTACTCAGCAAGTGCAAAATGACGGGACATGTGAACATCTTCCCTAAAACGTCTTTCACAACATCATCCTCTCAACCTCTCCCCTCTTTTCCGCCTCCACTCTCTCTTTCATGTATTTGTTCTTTCTCCTCCGGCTCTCTCCTCTTCCTTTCATCCTTCCTACTCCTCTTCCCCTCCCTCTCCTCCTTCTCTCCCCCCCCCCATCTCTCCCTCATCAGGTGGATGTCTAAGGGTGAGAAGGCGTACCTGATTCTACCATTGTCTCTTTGTTGAGGGAGAATATACTTACTATGACTGTGAAATGTGCTTTTCTCACCTAGCTATCTTAAAATGAATTCACAAACTGTAAGTCTCTCTCGTTCTTCTCCTCCTTCCCTTCCTCCCTCTCCCAGGTGGTCTCTAAGGGTCTGTACCTGGGTGAGAAGGCCTATCTGAAAAGCAGCTGGAACGTTCTGGATGGTTTCCTGGTCTTCGTGTCGTTGATTGACATTGTTGTGTCCATGGCAGGCGGGGCTAAGATCCTGGGGGTGCTGAGAGTGCTCAGGCTGCTCAGGACACTACGCCCTCTCAGGTAGGGAGGACTAACTGGAAATAACTGTGGGAATTCAATTTGAATGCTGCCTGAGGAAAACCTGTTTGGTAGAAATGCGTCGACATAGCAGGCTGATCTGTTCCAACCTGTATATATTAAGGTAGATAATGTTGTTAATAGTTCACTAACATCTCACTCACTAAGAGACTGATGTTGGAAAACGGTGTGATGTAAAGCATTATGGTGCAATGCAACTGTCTGTCAATGATGTCAATGTATTTCAGTGGACCTTTCACATGTCTCCTCACTCCATAAATATAGGACTGATACTTCCTTATATTAGTTAGACTTTTACTCTTGCTGGAGTATAGGCCACCAACAACAGATTTCCATTGTATCTGGTCTGGACATTACGTCATCTAAAGCATTATGCAATGCAACCAACAATGTACTTCAGTGTAACACTTGACCATCAGATTGATAACCCAAACACCAAAAAGGTGATTGTAACTCCCACTATTTCTCTCTCAGGGACTCACTGCAGGCTGGACTTGGCCTATATCATGTTGTATGTCCTAACCCTTTGTATTCATGGAGCTTTGTAACCCTGGAGCTTTGTAACCCTGGAGCTTTGTAACACTGGAGCTTCGTAACCCTGGAGCTTCGTAACCCTGGAGCTTTGTAACACTGGAGCTTCGTAACCCTGGAGCTTCGTAACCCTGAAGCTTTGTAACCCTGGAGCTTCGTAACCCTGGATCTTTGTAACCCTGGAGCTTTCTAACCCTGGAGCTTCGGAACCCTGGAGCTTTGTAACCCTGGAGCTTCGTAACCCTGGAGCTTTGTAACCCTGGAGCTTTGTAACCCTAGAGCTTCGTAACCATGGAGCTTCATAACCCTGGAGCTTCGGAACCCTGGAGCTTCGTAACCCTGGAGCTTCATAACCCTGGAGCTTCGTAAGACTGGAGCTTCGTAACCATGGAGCTTTGTAACCCTGGAGCTTCGTAAGACTGGAGCTTCGTAAGACTGGAGCTTTGTAAGACTGGAGCTTTGTAACCCTGGAGCTTTGTAACCCTGGAGCTTCGTAACCCTGGAGCGTTGTAACCCTGGAGCTTTGTAACCCTGGAGCTTTGTAACCCTGGAGCTTTGTAACCCTGGAGCTTTGTAACCCTGGAGCTTTGTAACCCTAGAGCTTTGTAACCCTAGAGCTTCGTAACCATGGAGCTTCGTAACCATGGAGCTTTGTAACCATGGAGCTTTGTAACCATGGAGCTTCGTAAGACTGGAGCTTCGTAAGACTGGAGCTTCGTAAGACTGGAGCTTTGTAACCCTGGAGCTTTGTAACCCTGGAGCTTTGTAACCCTGGAGCTTTGTAACCATGGATCTTCGTAACCCTGGATCTTCGTAACCCTGGATCTTCGTAACCCTGGAGCTTTGTAACCCTGGAGCTTTGTAACCCTGGAGCTTCATAACACTGGAGCTTTGTAACCCTGGAGCTTCATAACACTGGAGCTTTGTAACCCTGGAGCTTCGTAAGACTGGAGCTTCGTAACCCTGGAGCTTTGTAAACCTGGAGCTTTGTAACCAGGGAGCTTTGTAACCCTGGATCTTTGTAACCCTGGAGCTTTGTAACCCTGGAGCTTTGTAACCCTGGAGCTTTGTAACCCTGAAGACGGTGCAGGTTTTTGTTCCAGCCCTGCACTAACATGCTTGAGGGACCTGAATTATTATTTAACTAGGGGTGAAGGTTTGTTTGTGCGGGGTTGGGGGGAATCCTGAACACCTTGTGTTTTGTCCATGACCAGGGTTCCTGCACACTGGAATATAAGTCCTAACAGCAGTCACTCTACTCACTGTTATACATCACAGCAGAATCATAGATGATGACCAGATTGATGAGAAGTCCTCAAGCCACTCCTTTTTGTCCCTCTCTCTGTCAGGGTGATCAGTAGAGCTCCAGGACTGAAGCTAGTGGTAGAGACTCTCATCACGTCTCTGAAGCCTATAGGAAACATCGTCCTCATCTGCTGCGCTTTCTTTATCATCTTCGGCATCCTCGGTGTGCAGGTAGGAATACGGCATTATCTTCCTGGGGTGACGTTTCCCCTATGTACAGATCTAGGATCAGATGACCTTTCCTCAAGTCATAGCCTTTACTATTAGTGGTGGAAATGCCAAGATCAGTATCTAGGGACAACTTCACCCTACGCTCATCATTATAATAAACTACACAACATCATCATATTCTTCTCAGTCCATACAATAACACTTTATTCATCTATTGAAACAGTAGCTAGTTATTGTATAAATACAGCTTTATTGTACATCATAACAGTAGTTAGTTATTGTATAAGTCCAGTTTTATTGTACATCATAACAGTAGTTAGTTATTGTATAAATGCAGTTTTATTGTACATCATAACAGAAATGTGCTGTGTTGTCCATTTCTCCACGCCTCACATCTGACTGTGTTTAAGATGTTTTGTGAAGGTGAAGAAACTTTTGATTTGATTTGATTTGACTTTGTGTTGATTTCTTATTGAACTTATTCTCTTTTATCTTCACTCTTCATTATTTTCCCTTTCTCTTCTTCCCGTTTTTATCCTCTCAGTCCATCTGAGGTGTGTTATTATGCTGTTTCTCTGATGTTTCTTTTCTCTCTGGTAAGAGTAGTCTGATTGAACTGTGATAACATCTCACTCAGGAAGAGAATCCACACTGTCTGTCTGTCTGTCTGTCTGTCTGTCTGTCTGTCTGTCTGTCTGTCTTCCTAGGCTTTCTAAAAACAGTGTTATGTACACTGTTCCCTAATTATCTCATTGCTTAAAAAGCTCTTCTGTTATTGACTGATTTCCTGCTGACTCCTCGGATGTGTTTTTGTCAAAATGAATCAACCGAGTTGAAGAAGAAGACTAACTGTTTTTGATGGACCGTGAAGGACAATAAAGATGTTAAAGATGACAATAAAGAAATTTGAAATCTGAACCTAACTGTCATGTAATGTATTGTTCCATGCTGAGTAGATCTCAGAAGAGAAAAGACCTGAAAGAAGTGGAGTAGTTGACCACAAGAGATTTGTTTTCTTTCATCCTCAATGGTTCATTTCTGTGCATGTCTTTCACAGTGTGTGTTTTTAACATTGATTCATGTTTTCTATTGATCCCTCAGTTGCTCAAAGGGAAGTTTTACTACCAATGTCTTATGGAGTGTTATGTGGCCTTATAATGCACTTATAGCACATATCAAGGGTATACATAAGCAGACTAACTGTACTATATTGTTGTCCCCTCTCAGCTGTTCAAGGGGAAGTTTTACTACTGCCTGGGTTTAGAGGTGAAGAACATCACCAACAAGTCTGACTGTCTCCAGGCTAACTACAGATGGGTTCACCACAAATACAACTTTGATAACCTGGGACAGGTAGGAGGGGCAGGGCGGTGTGTATAGGTTGGTGTGTGGGACAGGTAGGAGGGGCAGGGCGGTGTGTATAGGTTGATGTGTGGGACAGGTAGGAGGGGCAGGGCGGTGTGTATAGGTTGATGTGTGGGACAGGTAGGAGGGGTAGGGCGGTGTGTAAAGGTTGGTGTGTGGGACAGGTAGGAGGGGTAGGGCGGTGTGTATAGGTTGGTGTGTGGGACAGGTAGGAGGGGCAGGGCGGTGTGTGGGACAGGTAGGAGGGGGCAGGGCGGTGTGTATAGGTTGGTGTGTGGGACAGGTAGGAGGGGCAGGGCGGTGTGTGGGACAGGTAGGAGGGGGCAGGGCGGTGTGTATAGTTTGGTGTGTGGGACAGGTGGGAGGGGCAGGGCGGTGTGTATAGGTTGGTGTGTGGGACAGGTAGGAGGGGCAGGGCGGTGTGTAAAGGTTGGTGTGTGGGACAGGTAGGAGGGGTAGGGCGGTGTGTATGGGTTGGTGTGTGGGACAGGTAGGAGGGGGCAGGGCGGTGTGTAAAGGTTGGTGTGTGGAACAGGTAGGAGGGGGCAGGGCGGTGTGTAAAGGTTGATGTGTGGGACAGGTAGGAGGGGCAGGGCGGTGTGTAAAGAATGGTGTGTGGGACAGGTAGGAGGGGGCAGGGCGGTGTGTAAAGGTTGATGTGTGGGACAGGTAAGAGGGGCAGGGCGGTGTGTAAAGAATGGTGTGTGGGACAGGTAGGAGGGGCAGGGCGGTGTGTAAAGGTTGGTGTGTGGGACAGGTAGGAGGGGCAGGGCGGTGTGTAAAGGTTGGTGTGTGGGACAGGTAGGAGGGGCAGGGCGGTGTTTAAAGGTTGGTGTGTGGGACAGGTAGGAGGGGCAGGGCGGTGTGTATAGGTTGGTGTGTGGGACAGGTGGGAGGGGCAGGGCGGTGTGTATAGGTTGGTGTGTGGGACAGGTAAGAGGGGCAGGGCGGTGTGTAAAGGTTGGTGTGTGGGACAGGTAGGAGGGGTAGGGCGGTGTGTATAGGTTGGTGTGTGGGACAGGTAAGAGGGGCAGGGCGGTGTGTAAAGGTTGGTGTGTGGGACAGGTAGGAGGGGCAGGGCGGTGTGTGGGACAGGTAGGAGGGGGCAGGGCGGTGTGTATAGTTTGGTGTGTGGGACAGGTGGGAGGGGCAGGGCGGTGTGTAAAGGTTGGTGTGTGGGACAGGTAGGAGGGGCAGGGCGGTGTGTATAGGTTGGTGTGTGGGACAGGTAGGAGGGGCAGGGCGGTGTGTAAAGGTTGGTGTGTGGGACAGGTAGGAGGGGCAGGGCGGTGTGTAAAGGTTGGTGTGTGGGACAGGTAGGAGGGGCAGGGCGGTGTGTAAAGGTTGGTGTGTGGGACAGGTCGGAGGGGCAGGGCGGTGTGTATAGGTTGGTGTGGGACAGGTAGGAGGGGCAGGGCAGTGTGTATAGGTTGATGTGTGGGACAGGTAGGAGGGGCAGGGCGGTGTGTAAAGGTTGGTGTGTGGGACAGGTAGGAGGGGCAGGGCAGTGTGTATAGGTTGGTGTGTGGGACAGGTAGGAGGGGCAGGGCGGTGTGTGGGACAGGTAGGAGGGGGCTCTGCGGTGTGTATAGGTTGGTGTGTGGGACAGGTAGGAGGGGCAGGGCGGTGTGTAAAGGTTGGTGTGTGGGACAGGTAGGAGGGGCAGGGCGGTGTGTAAAGGTTGATGTGTGGGACAGGTAGGAGGGGCAGGGCGGTGTGTAAAGGTTTGTGTGTGGGTCAGGTAGGAGGGGGCAGGGCGGTGTGTAAAGGTTGATGTGTGGGACAGGTAGGAGGGGCAGGGCAGTGTGTATATGTTGGTGTGGGACAGGTAGGAGGGGCAGGGCGTTGTGTAAAGGTTGATGTGGGGGACAGGTAGGAGGGGCAGGGCGGTGTGTAAAGGTTGATGTGTGGGACAGGTAGGAGGGGCAGGGCGTTGTGTAAAGGTTGATGTGTGGGACAGGTAGGAGGGGCAGGGCGGTGTGTAAAGGTTGGTGTGTGGGACAGGTAGGAGGGGCAGGGCAGTGTGTAATGGTTGGTGTGTGGGACAGGTAGGACGGGGCAGGGCGGTGTGTAAAGGTTGGTGTGTGGGACAGGTAGGAGGGGCAGGGCGGTGTGTATAGGTTGATGTGTGGGACAGGTAGGAGGGGCAGGGCGGTGTGTATAGGTTGGTGTGTGGGACAGGTAGGAGGGGCAGGGCGGTGTGTATAGGTTGGTGTGGGACAGGTAGGAGGGGCAGGGCAGTGTGTAAAGGTTGATGTGTGGGACAGGTAGGAGGGGCAGGGCGGTGTGTAAAGGTTGATGTTTGGGACAGGTAGGAGGGGCAGGGCGGTGTGTAAAGGTTGGTGTGTGGGACAGGTAGGAGGGGCAGGGCGGTGTGTAAAGGTTGGTGTGTGGGACAGGTAGGAGGGGCAGGGCGGTGTGTAAAGGTTGATGTGTGGGACAGGTAGGAGGGGCAGGGCGGTGTGTAAAGGTTGGTGTGTGGGACAGGTAGGAGGGGCAGGGCAGTGTGTAAAGGTTGATGTGTGGGACAGGTAGGAGGGGCAGGGCGGTGTGTATAGGTTGGTGTGTGGGACAGGTAGGAGGGGGCAGGGCGGTGTGTATAGGTTGGTGTGGGACAGGTAGGAGGGGCAGGGCAGTGTGTAAAGGTTGATGTGTGGGACAGGTAGGAGGGGCAGGGCGGTGTGTAAAGGTTGGTGTGTGGGACAGGTAGGAGGGGGCAGGGCGGTGTGTAAAGGTTGATGTGTGGGACAGGTAGGAGGGGCAGGGCGGTGTGTATATGTTTGTGGAATGTTAAAGAAAGATATTAAAAGAGAGAGAGAGAGAGAGAGAGAGAGAGAGAGAGAGAGAGAGAGAGAGAGAGAGAGAGAGAGAGAGAGAGAGAGAGAGAGAGAGAGATTGGGTTCATAAATCACAGACTAACTGTCTGTGTCTGGTAAATAAACAGAATGTGTTTTTGTCTTCTCCAGGCTCTGATGTCTCTGTTTGTGCTGGCATCTAAAGACGGCTGGGTCAACATCATGTACCATGGTCTGGATGCTGTGGGTATAGACCAACAGGTACTGTAGAACACACACAGGGCTGTTGCAGTATTACCGCCACACCGGCAGTCATGAGTCATGACCGCAGTCAAATTCTACTCGGTAATCTCCTTTTATGCACTCTGGATATGCGTTGGTAGTACCCAACTACCATCAGGTCCTAACAGCCTGGTACTCAGGGCTCTGGTGCCCGTAACTACCATCAGGTCCTAACAGCCTGGTACTCAGGGCTCTGTTTTCCCTCTAACTAGCATCAGGTCCTAACAGCCTGGTACTCAGGGCTCTGGTGCCCGTAACTACCATCAGGTCCTAACAGCCTGGTACTTAGGGCTCTGTTGTCCCTCTAACTAGCATCAGGTCCTAACAGCCTGGTACTCAGGGCTCTGTTGTCCCTCTAACTAGCATCAGGCCCTAACAGCCTGGTACTCAGGGCTCTGGTGCCCCTAACTACCATCAGGTCCTAACAGCCTGGTACTTAGGGCTCTGTTGTCCCTCTAACTACCATCAGATCCTAACAGCCTGGTACTCAGGGCTCTGTTGTCCCTCTAACTACCATCAGGTCCTAACAGCCTGGTACTCAGGGCTCTGTTGTCCATCTAACTACCATCAGGTCCTAACAGCCTGGTACTCAGGGCTCTGTTGTCCCTCTAACTACCATCAGGTCCTTACAGCCTGGTACTCAGGGCTCTGTTGTCCCTCTAACTAGCATCAGGGTCTAACAGCCTGGTACTCAGGGCTCTGTTGTCCCTCTAACTAGCATCAGGTCCTAACAGCCTGGTACTCAGGGCTCTGGTGCCCCTAACTACCATCAGGTCCTAACAGCCTGGTACTTAGGGCTCTGTTGTCCCTCTAACTACCATCAGGTCCTAACAGCCTGGTACTCAGGGCTCTGTTGTCCCTCTAACTACCATCAGGTCCTAACAGCCTGGTACTCAGGGCTCTGTTGTCCCTCTAACTAGCATCAGGTCCTAACAGCCTGGTACTCAGGGCTCTGGTGTCCCTCTAACTAGCATCAGGTCCTAACGGCCTGGTACTCAGGGCTCTGTTGTCCCTCTAACTAGCATCAGGTCCTAACGGCCTGGTACTCAGGGCTCTGTTGTCCCTCTAACTACCATCAGGTCCTAACTGCCTGGTACTCAGGGCTCTGTTGTCCCTCTAACTACCATCAGGTCCTAACAGCCTGGTACTCAGGGCTCTGTTGTCCCTCTAACTACTCTGATGTCAATGCAAATAAAATGGAAAATCACATCAAACACTCATCATTAAAGCAGTATTGTGTTTTTAAAAGTCCAAAAGCCTAAGATGTTGTTACAAAGCCTAACACAATGAAATGGACAGCACTTTCTAATGGGATGATTAGTCAAAAACAACCATAAGCATATTAGAGCTTATGCATACACACAGGCCTACAGTTGAAGTCAGATGTTATAATACACCTTAGCCAAATACATTTAAACTCAGTTTTTCACAATTCCTGACATTTAATCCGAGTAGAAATTCCCTGTCTTGGGCCAGTTAGGATCACCACTTCATTTTAAGAATGGGAAATGTCAGAATAATAGTTGAGAGATTGATTATTTCAGCTTTTATTTCTTCCATCACATTCCCAGTGGGTCAGAAGTTTACATCCACTCAATTCGTATTTGTTAGAATTGCCTTTATATTGTTGTGTCAAATATTTCAGGTAGGTTTCCACAAGCTTCCCACAATAAGCTGGGTGAAATTTGGCCCATTACTCCTGACAGAGCTGGTGTAACTGAGTCAGGTTTGTAGGCCTCTTTGCTCGCACACGCTTTTTCAGTTCTGCCCACATATTTTCTATGGGATTGAGGTCAGGACTTTGTGCTAGCCACTCCAATACCTTGACTTTGTTGGCCTTAAGCCATTTTGCCACAACTTTGGAAGTATGCTTGCGGTCATTGTCCATTTGGAAGATCCATTTGCGACCAAGCTTTAACTTCCTGACTGATGTCTTGAGATGTTGCTTCAATATATCCACGTAATTTCCCTTCCTCATGATGCCATCTATTTTGTGAAGTGCACGAGTCCCTCCTGCAGCAAAGCACCCCCACAACATGATGCTGCCACCCCCGTGCTTCACGGTTGGGATGGTGTTCTTCGGATTGCAAGCGTCCCCCTTTTTCCTCCAAACATTATGATGGTCATTATGGCCAAACAGTTCTATTTTTGTTTCATCAGACCAGAGGACATTTCTCCAAAAAGTACGATCTTTGTCCTCATGTGCAATTGCAAACCATAGTCTGGCTTTTTTTATGGCGGTTTTGGAGAAGTGGCTTCTTCCTTGCTGAGCGGCCTTTCAGGTTTTTTCGATATAGGACTCGTTTTACTGAGGATATAGATACTTTGGTACCTGTTTCCTCCAGCATCTTCACAAGGTCCTTTGCTGTTTTTCTGGGATTGATTTGCAAATTTCGCACCAAAGTAAGTTCATCTCTAGGAGACGGGTCTAGTGTCTCCTTCCTGAGCGGTATGACGGCTGCGTGGTCCCATGGTGTTTATACTTGCATATTATTGTTTGTACAGATGAACGTGGTACCTTCAGGCATTTGGAAATTGCCCCCAAGGATGAACCAGACTTGTCAAGGTCTACCATTTTTTTTCTGAGGTCTTAGCTGATTTCTTTAGATTTTCCCAGGATGTCAAGCAAACAGGCACTGAGTTTGAAGGTAGGCCTTGAAATACATCCACAGGTACACCTCCAATTGACTCAAATTATTTCAATTCGCCTGTCAGAATCTTCTAAAGCCATGACATAATTTTCTGGAATTTTCCAAGTTGTTTAACTTAGTGTATGTAAACTTATGGCCCACTGGAATTGTGATACAGTGAATTATAAGTTAAATAATCTGTCTGTAAACAATTGCTGGAAACATTACTTGTGTCATGGACACAGTAGATGTCCTAACCGACTTGCCAAAACTAATATTTGTTAACAAGAAATATGTGGAGCGGTTGAAAAACGAGTTTTAATGACTCCAACCTAAGTGTATGTAAACTTCTGACTTCAACTGTATATATGAGTCCAAGCCTGAAAGAATAAAACTGAATTAAAATAATGATTGTGCCGTTTAACAATACATAGCCTTCCGCATATTACAAAAACTTTTAAAATATCTTTGGTACATTATTGGTATTGTCTAAATTAAACAAATGCAGAGTTAGCCTACAATTATAGTGAGTTTGTATTTGATTTTGAATAGCCTAGTAGTAGGGCATATTTGATATTTTGATAATTACCTTTAGCTACACATAATATCTCACCAACCTTGGTTTCCATCTCCTTTCTCTCCTTCATTTGTTTCTCCAGCGTGCAGAGAGTGGGGCTGTCAACAGTTTAATGATTAACATTTTGTTGTGAAAACATGTTCCTGAACAGATTTAACTTGCTTTCCCATTTACGCACCGGGTAGCTGCAGGAACAGGTTTGGAGAGGCCATGGCATACAGAGTAGCGCGGTGAAATATTCAGAGTAGCCTACCTGAAGTGTGAAAGGAACCGCCGGGAACGTGACCTCCATTCGCTGTTCCAGTGCATATGGATGACACATCACCCTTTTGTTCCTGCCCATTTGATAATGGTCCATTCTAAATCAAAACACATTTTACACATTAGTAAAGACCAGATTAAATTGAGAATAGTTTGATGGGTGAAATTGTCATCCCTTCCTCCCCCCTCTCTCTCTCCCTCCCTCTGTCCTCCAGCCGTCTATTAACAACAATCCATGGATGCTCCTGTACTTCATCTCCTTCCTCCTCATCGTCAGTTTCTTCGTTCTCAACATGTTCGTGGGCGTGGTGGTGGAGAACTTCCACAAGTGCAGACAGAACCAGGAAGTGGAGGAGGCCAAAAGGAGGGAGGAGAAACGACAGAGACGCATGGAGAAGAAGAGGAGGAGTAAGAGGGGGAGGGATGGGGAAAGAGGGAGAGAGAGAGGGGAAGAATGGAGGGAAGGAGGAATGGAGATGCAGGGAGGAGGGAGGGATGGAAGGAGGGAGGGAGAGAGATGGAGGGAGGGGGGAGGGAAGGAGGGATGGAGGGAAGGAGGGATGGAGGGGGAGGAATGGGGAAGGAAAGAGAGAGAGAAGTTTACATAGAGGTCAAACTGAAAGTTGGGGAGGATGGGGTCAAACTGAAAGTTGGGGAGGATTGGGTGAAACTGAAAGTCGGGGAAGATTTGGGTCAAACTGAAAGTTGGGGAGGATGGGGTCAAACTGAAAGTAGGGGAGGATGGGGTCAAACTGAAAGTAGGGGAGGATGGGGTAAAACTGAAAGTCGGGGAGGATGGGGTAAAACTATCTTGGGAGCCCGAGAATTAAAGTAGAATGTTTAACTGGCCCGTCTGCAGGTGGTGTGATGTAATACATGATGATATCATTATATTACTATATGAGGATGATCATTCATCACTTTAGTCCATTTAGGTCTATTTTACTTCCTGTTTAAGGAAAAGGATATTTATCATTTCTGTGTAAATTAGCTCATCCTTTCTTTCCCTCCCCTCTCCTCGCTCCCCGACTTCCATCCTTTCTTTCCCTCCCCTCTACTCACTCCCCGACTTTCCCCTCCTCTCCCTCCCTCTCACTCCTCTCTCTCTCCTCTCTTCCCTTCCACAACTCTCCCTCTCCTCTCATCTCTCCTACCCCTCCCTCATCCCCTCTTCTCCCCTACCTCTATCCATCCTCTCCTCTCCTCTCCTCTCCTCTCCTCTCCTCTTCTCCTCTCCTCTCCTCTCCTCTCCTCTCAATCCTCGCTCCCCCTCGCTCCCCCTCCCTCTCCCCTCTCCTCTCCTCCCCTCCCCTCTCCTCCCCTCTCCTCTTTCTCCCCTCTCCTCTTCCTCTCCTCTCCCCTCTCCTCTCCTCTCTTCTCTTCTCTTCTCTTCTCTCCTCTACTCTCCTTTCCTCTCCTCTCCTCCTCTCTCCTCCTCCCTCTTCACCCTACAGAGGCCCAGAAGCTACCCTACTATACCAACTATAGCGATGGTCGTCTGATGATCCACACTCTGTGTACCAGCCACTACCTGGACCTCTTTCTCACCTTCATCATCTGTATCAACGTCATTACTATGTCCCTGGAGCACTACAGCCAACCACAGGTATGTCGGGGTTTGGTGTGTGTGTGTGTGTGTGTGTGTGTGTGTGTGTGTGTGGTGTGTGTGTGTGTGTGTGTGTGTGTGTGTGTGTGTGTGTGTGTGTGTGTGTGTGTGTGTGTGTGTGTGTGTGTGTGTGTGTGTGTTACAACTCTATTTGTCTTTGATCTTGAGATTGTATAGTGACATAGCTTGGCTTTTGAAGTACTGTCTCAACAAGGCTACAATATGACCCTTACATTCAACAAATGCTAACCCATCTCTCTCTCTCTCTCTCTCTCTCTCTCTCTCTCTCTCTCTCTCTCTCTGTCTCTCTCTCTCTCTCTCTCTGTCTCTCTCTCTCTCTCTCTCTGTCTCTCTCTCTCTCTCTCTCTCTCTCTCTCTCTCTCTCTGTCTCTCTCTCTCTCTCTCTCTCACTCTCTCTCTCTTTCTCTCTCTCGCCCTCATCTTCCCCCCCTCTCTCTCTCCTCCATCTTTCTCTAGTCATTGGAGACTAGTCTGAAGTATTGTAACTATTTCTTCACCACTACCTTCGTGGTGGAATCTGTCCTCAAGCTCATCGGCTTCGGGTTCCGACGCTTCTTCAAGGACAGGTACAGTAGGACACACCCACACACACAACACACAACAAACACACACAACACACAACACATGGACAACACACAACACAAACACAACACACAACAAACACACACAGACACAACCCACACTATACACACAGCACACACACAACACACACACACATACACACACACCTGTTTTCTGAGTCATGCCTCCTATATATCAGATAATTACTCACATTACCAGATGGTTGTTAGGAAGAGTGACTATGATTATGGAAGACACCCTCACACGGACACACACACACACACACACACACACACACATACACACACACACACACACACACACACACACACACACACACACACACACACACACACACACACACACACACACACACACACACACACACACACACACACACACACATTAAGTGATTATGGAAATATCTAAGGCTTAATATCCTAATGCGTATTCATGTCTGTGGAATCACCTCCAGTGTAATTGTTTTAATGTAAACCACAGGACCAGAACTGATGCTTTGATCAGCTCCTTTAATGACATATTATCTTCAATTGTTTCCCCATGTAGACCGTGATGATAAGCACACACACAGACACACACTTACGTCCCCATGTAGATCCTGTTTAACATGGAGGTGTTGCAGCGATAAGGTTTTAGACAAGACTCATATCTGAAAGTGCCTGATTAGAAATG
>NC_074704.1:10167489-10172489 GCF_029448725.1 Salvelinus fontinalis
CATAGGGCGCTGTTCATAAGTAGTGTACTACATAGGGAATAGGGTGCAACTTTGGACAAAGTCAAGGTAGAAGTAGGGCTGTGACACATGTTGCCCTCCTCCCCTATTTTGATGATTTTCCGACACCCGCTCATTTTTACGAGAATAAGACGTCTTATCGCGAGTATTAACTTTTCACTTTTTATTCCCCATTGACTTTGAGCCAAAACCAATTGGATTGTTAAACTTTGATCGGAGGAGAATGTAATTTTATCTTACACTCCTTTGAGAGTATCTATCTCCCACTAGTTAATATACACAGGCTTAGAAACTCTTCTCATTTGACTTGATACCTTGGGGTGTTTTACCACGTTTGCTTTGTATCTTCTTGGATAGCAACACACACACACACACACACACACCCAGATACACCTACGCAATCGGGTACGTATGCACACACACACACACACGAACGCACAGACACATACACAGACACACACACAGGATAATACATCTCCCTGCATTCTCCCTGGATTATTTTCTGCCTCAAATCGATGAGCTTTCTATCCATGTTATTTTCTTTCAGCCAATCTTCCCCTGACAGGCCTCATTGGTTTTCCATTGTTGTTGTTGTTGGGAGGGTTGTTTGGGTCCAGGTCCATTTCTTCTCGTGTCACAAGCCCAATCACCCGTATAACCATCAGTAAGGTCCTTAGGGGGCCTCATGTCAGCCTGGCTATACCTCATGTTGAAGGTTGCTACTGTGGGGCCTCATGTCAGCCTGGTTATACCTCATGTTGAAAGTTGCCACTGTGGGGCTTCATGTCAGCCTAGTTATACCTCATGTTGCAGGTTGCCACTGTGGAGCCAAATGTCAGCCTGGTTATACCTCATGTTGCAGGTTGCCACTGTGGGGCCTCATGTCAGCCTGGTTATACCTCATGTTGAAGGTTGCCACTGTGGGGCTTCATGTCAGCCTGGTTATACCTCATGTTGAAGGTTGCCACTGTGGGGCCTCATGTCAGCCTGGTTATACCTCATGTTGAAGGTTGCTACTGTGGAGCCTCATGTCAGCCTGGTTATACCTCATGTTGAAGGTTGCCACTGTGGGGCTTCATGTCAGCCTGGTTATACCTCATGTTGAAGGTTGCTAGTGTGGGGCCTCATGTCAGCCTGGTTATACCTCATGTTGAAAGTTGCCACTGTGGGGCCTCATGTCAGCCTGGTTATACCTCATGTTGAAGGTTGCCACTGTGGGGCCTCATGTCAGCCTGGTTATACCTCATGTTGCAGGTTGCCACTGTGGGGCCTCATGTCAGCCTGGTTATACCTCATGTTGAAAGTTGCCACTGTGGGGCCTCATGTCAGCCTGGTTATACCTCATGTTGCAGGTTGCCACTGTGGGGCCTCATGTCAGCCTAGTTATACCTCATGTTGAAAGTTGCCACTGTGGGGCCTCATGTCAGCCTGGTTATACCTCATGTTGAAGGTTGCCACTGTACTTTCAACCAGTGCTTTGACTCAGACCTGCTGCACTGTACTTCACTCCTTGCTGTGGGGGTTTAACTGTCCTTATTGAGCACGGATTGGCTGAATGTCTCCCATAGCAGGAAGTATGACAGCCTGTATTGACTGCTGATTGGTTGACTGCCTCTGTATTGATTGTTGATTGGTTGTCTGTGTGTCAGGTGGGGAACCTGGGCCTGCTGTTTATGTTGCTGTTCTTCATCTACGCTGCTCTGGGGGTGGAACTGTTTGGAGAGCTGGGTGAGTCTGTTTCAGTAGGACCTTACAACAGCTAAAGATAATAGAAAATATACTGTACTGAACAAACACATCTCATACTTGATTAAATGCTAAAGGCAAAACCAAAATGTACTGTACTGGTCAAAAACATCTCATACTTGATAATTAGGCTAACAATAAATGATCCTGAGGCTTTATACCCTTATCTTTGGGCCAAAACAAATACTCATTCAAAAATGTCAGTGAACTGTCAGAAATAAGTAAACAAGTTTTATGTTTATTAATATTTTGTTGAACAGTGATAAATGAATCTATCTCTTCTCCCACCTTTCTCTACATCTCTTCTCCCTTCACTCTCTCTCTCTTTCTCCCTCCCTCCCCTCCATCTCTCAGTGTGTAATGCTGACTACCCGTGTGAGGGCATGAGTCGGCACGCCACCTTCGAGAACTTCGGCATGGCCTTTCTCACCCTCTTCCAGGTCTCCACCGGAGACAACTGGAACGGCATCATGAAGGTACACAAAACCCTGTGTCTGGCAAAATAAGGGTCAAATAAAATAAATCAATTAAAATGGTAAATGGAGGCCATTTATGACTTCAAACACTAGAGAATCATGAGAAATATAGACAGAAGTAGCACAGAAGCTGGACAGAAAATGAGAACAAGACTGTGCCGACAGAAAGAGAGGGAGGGAGAGAAGAGAGGGAGAGAGGGAGAGAAGAGAGAGAGAGAGGGAGAGAAGAAAGAGAGAGAGGGAGAGAAGAGAGAGAGAGAGGGAGAGAAGAAAGAGAGAGAGGGAGAGAAGAAAGAGAGAGGGAGAGAAGAAAGAGAGGGAGGGAGAGAAGAGAGGGAGAGAAGAGAGAGAGAGAGGGAGAGAAGAAAGAGAGAGGGAGAGAAGAAAGAGAGAGAGCGCAGATGGATCTGTTTTATAGTGGGAGCTAAAAGCTTTCAACAAGGTGCAGCGAGGGTCTTTCACGACACACGGCTATCGGGGGGAAGGGATCATACAAAGTCCATGGCTTCCAATCAGATCCTGTGAATTATGCATGTAGTCCTTTAGTCTAACAGATGCTCTTGTCCATAGCAGCAGAGAGGTGACTGATATGGAACAGATATCTATCCGACAGAGACGACTACCTAATGAAGTACTTATTCACAGATATCTATCCGACAGAGACGACTAGCTAATGAAGTACTTATTCACAGATATCTATCCGACAGAGACGACTACCTAATGAAGTACTTATTCACAGATATCTATCCGACAGAGACGACTACCTAATGAAGTACTTATTCACAGATATCTATCCGACAGAGACGACTACCTAATGAAGTACTTATTCACAGATATCTATCCGACAGAGACGACTACCTAATGAAGTACTTATTCACAGATATCTATCCGACAGAGACGACTACCTAATGAAGTACTTATTCACAGATATCTATCCGACAGAGACGACTACCTAATGAAGTACTTATTCTCTGATCTCTAACCGACAGAGACGACTACCTAATGAAGTACTTATTCTCTGATCTCTACCCGACAGAGACGACTACCTAATGAAGTACTTATTCTCTGACCTTTAACCGACAGGGACGACTAGCTAATGAAATACTCATTCACATGGAGTTGATAATAGTGAATCATTTTCGATTGGTTATATTGCTACCTCATTTGGGAAAATTAATCTACCTCTGTAAATCTTCTTTCTCTCAACCCCCTTTCTTTCTTTCTATTTCTTAATCTTTCTTTCTGTCTTTTTCTTAATCTTTCTTTCTCTCTTTCTTACTTTCTTTCTTTCTATGTATTGTTTGTTTATTTTCCTTTTTCCTGTCTGTCCTCCAGGACACCCTGCGTGAGTGCCCTCCAGGACCAAGTGACTACCCGTGCCACGCTGGACTCCAGTTCATCTCTCCCATGTACTTTGTCTCCTTCGTCCTCACCGCCCAGTTTGTCCTCATCAACGTGGTGGTGGCCGTGCTCATGAAGGTACTGTATGGGGGACACACAGCGCAGACCAGTCCGTCCTCATAAAACACACACACACTGACACACACCACTGTGCAATGCTGTGGAACTGAATGTCTAAACGTAGAACAAGATTCCCAATATTACTGGAAGGATTATTAGAAAGCTCAAAGACGCTAAGATGGCAGAAGAGTCCATTAACATGTCACAGTTGGATAAGTAAAGTCATGTGATCTGTTTTCCTTGAAGCACCTGGACGACTCAAACAAAGAGGCCCAGGAGGATGCTGAGATGGATGCAGAGATCGAGCTGGAGCTAGCCCAGGGACAACTCCAACTACCCACCTGCTGCATGGGGGGGCTGGGCACTGGGCTGCTCGTGGCTGGGGCCTCTGGAGCCTCTGGAGCTTCTGGGGCCTCTGGAGCGCCTGGATGTAGGGGTGATTTGATTAGATTTTTTGAATGAATATTAATATGATTTATTTATTTTATCTACCTGCCCTGGGACCACTAGCTAGCCGGCTAAATCTGACACATTTACAGATATGTTGATTGATGTGCGTTGTCTCTGTCAAATAAATGTAACAAATGAAAATTGGACAATTTAAAAATACATCTCAACCAATCATGTGGTTACAATGCATTTTAAAATGATTAATGAGAACACAAACATTGTTTACTGTTTATTTCCATTGTGGTCCTCTTCTATCCATTGTGGTCCTCTTCTTTCCATTGTGGTCTTCTTCTATCCATTGTGGTCCTCTTCTATCCATTGTGGTCTTCTTCTATCCATTGTGGTCTTCTTCTATCCATTGTGGTCCTCTTCTATCCATTGTGGTCTTCTTCTATCCATTGTGGTCTTCTTCTATCCATTGTGGTCCTCTTCTATCCATTGTGGTCTTCTTCTATCCATTGTGGTCTTCTTCTATCCATTGTGGTCTTCTTTTATCCATTGTGGTCCTCTTCTATCCATTGTGGTCTTCTACTTTCCATTGTGGTCCTCTTCTTTCCATTGTGGTCTTCTTCTATCCATTGTGGTCCTCTTCTATCCATTGGGGTCTTCTTCTATCCATTGTGGTCCTCTTCTATCCATTGTGGTCTTCTTCTATCCATTGTGGTCTTCTTCTATCCATTGTGGTCTTCTTTTATCCATTGTGATCCTCTTCTATCCATTGTGGTCCTTTTCTATCCATTGTGGTCTTCTTCTATCCATTGTGGTCTTCTTCTATCCATTGTGGTCTTCTTCTATCCATTGTGGTCTTCTTCTATCCATTGTGATCCTCTTCTATCCATTGTGGTCTTC
>NC_074704.1:10177489-10218952 GCF_029448725.1 Salvelinus fontinalis
TAAACCTAGTCTGGTTTAACCTAGTCTGGTAAACCTAGTCTGGTTTAACCTAGTCTGGTAAACCTAGTCTGTTTAACCTAGTCTGGTAAACCTAGTCTGGTTTAACCTAGTCAGGTTTAACCTAGTCTGGTTTAACCTAGTCTGGTTTAAACCTAGTCTGGTTTAACCTAGTCTGGTTTAACCTAGTCTGGTAAACCTAGTCTTGTTTAACCTAGTCTGGTTTAAACCTAGTCTGGTTTAAACCTAGTCTGGTTTAACCTAGTCCGGTAAACCTAGTCTGGTTTAACCTAGTCAGGTTTAACCTAGTCTGGTTAAATCTAGTCTGGTTTAACCTAGTCTGGTAAACCTAGTCTGGTTTAACCTAGTCTAGTTTAACCTAGTCTGGTTTAACCTAGTCTGGTTTAACCTAGTCTGGTAAACCTAGTCTGGTTTAACCTAGTGTGGTTTAACCTAGTCTGGTTTAACCTAGTCTGGTAAACCTAGTCAAAATGTTAATGTATTCTTATTTGCTTCAGATGTAAGAATGCTTTATAGAGTGGATCTTCATATTTCACAAAAGTCCCAAGTACAGTATGTGCCCTTGTGTGAGGAACGGCCCATAGCAACAGGAGCCTATTTCCTGTTTCTGTAGCGTGAGGCAGCTTGATGTACAAGTACACCCCCTGGATAGGACGCTAGTCTACGTGTCTCAGGGCCTTACTCCCAATCTATTTCCTTATTGCTGAGTGCCAAGGAGTCTCACCCGGAGTCTCACCCGGAGTCTCACCCGGGGTGTACTTCACCCGGGGTCTCACCCGGGGTCTCACCCGGAGTCTCACCCGGAGTCTCACTTGGAGTCTCACCCGGGGTGTACTTCACCCGGGTCTCACCCGGAGTCTCACTCGGAGTCTCACCCGCGGTGTACTTCACCCGGGGTCTCACCCGGAGTCTCACCCGGAGTCTCACCCGGGGTGTACTTCACCCGGGGTCTCACCCAGAGTCTCACCCGGAGTCTCACCCGGGGTGTACTTCACCCGGGGTCTCACCCGGAGTCTCACTCGTAGTCTCACCCGGGGTGTACTTCACCCGGGGTCTCACCCGGAGTCTCACTCGGAGTCTCACCCGGGGTGTACTTCACCCGGGGTCTCACCCGGAGTCTCACTCGGAGTCTCACCCGTGGTGTACTTCACCCGGGGTCTCACCCGGAGTCTCACTCGGAGTCTCACCCGGGGTGTACTTCACCCGGGGTCTCACCCGGAGTCTCACTCGGAGTCTCACCCGGGGTGTACTTCACCCGGGGTCTCACCCGGAGTCTCACTCGGAGTCTCACCCGGGGTGTACTTCACCCGGGGTCTCACCCGGAGTCTCACTCGGAGTCTCACCCGGGGTGTACTTCACCCGGGGTCTCACCCGGGGTCTCACCCGGAGTCTCACCCGGGGTGTACTTCACCCGGGGAGGCATAAATATGGGTTGTATGGGTTGTATTTACAATGGTGTTACCTCACCCTGGGATCAAGCTTCCAACCTTCCAATCTCCGGGCGCACACTCAATGTATTGTAGGTAAATGTATGAGTTGGTCTGTAATGAGTTGTACACTGTACCAGTCAAAAGTTTGGACACACCTACTCATTCAAGGGTTTTTCTTTATTTGTACTATTTTCTACATTGTAGAATAATAATGAAGACATCAAAACTATGAAATAACACATATGGAATCATGTAGTAAGTAAAAAAAGTGTAGCCAACCTTTTCCTTGATGACAGCTTTGCACCCTCTTGGCATTCTCTCAACCAGCTTCATTAGGTAGTCACCTGGAATGCATTTCAATTAACAGGTGTGCCTTGTTAATAGTTCATTTGTGGAATTTCTTTCCTTCTTAATGCGTTTGAGCCAATCGATTGTGTTGTCAAATCAAATCAAATGTTATTGGTCACATACACATGGTTAGCAGATGTTGTTGTGAGTGTAGTGAAATGTTAATGCTTCTAGATCTGACAGTGCAGCAGTATCTAACAGGTAATATCTAACAATTCCACAACAACTAACTAATACACACAATCTAGTAAAGGAATGGGATGAGAATCTATACACTACCGTTCAAAAGTTACATATCACTAAGTGGGGTCACTTAGAAATTTCCGTGTTTTTGAAAGAGAAGCACATTTTTTGTCCATTAAAATAACACCAAATTGATCAGAAATTCAGTGTACACATTGTTAATGTTTTGTTGTAAATGACTATTGTAGCTGGAAACTGCAGATTTTTTAAATGGAATATCTACATAGGCGTACAGAGGCCCATTATCAGCAACCATCACTCCTGTGTTCCAATGGCACGTTGTGTTAGCTAATCCAAGTTTGTCATTTTAAAAGGCTAAATGATCATTAGAAAACCCTTTTGCAATCTGTTAGCGCAACTGAAAACTGTTGTACTGATTAAAGAAGCAATAAAACTGTCCTTCTTTAGACTAGTTGAGTATCATGAGTGTCAGAATTTGTGGGTTTGATTACAAGCTCAAAATGGCCAGAAACAATTAACTTTCTAATGAAACTCGTCAGTCTGTTCTTGTTCTAAAAAATGAAGGCTATTCCATGTGAGAAATTGCCAAGAAACTGAAGATCTCGTACAACGCTGTGTACTGCTACCTTCACAGAACAGAGCAAACTGTCTCTAACCAGAATAGAAAGAGGAGTGTGAGGCCCCCGGTGCACAACTGAGCAAGAGGACAAGTACATTAGTGTCTAGTTTGAGAAACAGATGCCTCACAAGTCCTCAACTGGCAGCTTCATTAAATAGTACCCGCAAAACACCAGTCAACGTCAACAGTGAAGAGGCGACTCCGGAATGCTGGCCTTATAGGCAGAGTTGCAAAGAAAAAGCCATATCTCAGACTGGACAATAAAAATAAAAGATTAAGACGGGCAAAAGAACACAGACAGTGGACAGAGGAACTCTGCCCAGAAGGCCAGCATCCTGGAGTCGCCTCTTGACGTTGAGACTTGTGTTTTGCGGGTACTATTTAATGAAGCTGCCAGTTTTCTAATGATCAATTAGCCTTAAAATGATACGCTTGAATTAGCTAACACAACGTGCCATTGGAACACAGGAGTGATGGTTGCTGATAATGGGCCTCTGTACGCCTATGTAGATATTCCATAAAAAATCAGCTATAAAAAAAAAATCCAGCTATAATCGTCATTTACAACATTAACTATGTTTACACTGTATTTCTGATCGATTTTATGTTATTTTAATGGACAAAAAATGTGCTCTACTTTCAAAAACAAGGACATTTCTAAGTGACCCCAAACTTTTACACGGAAGTGTAAGTATATAATATATGGATAAGCAGTGACAGAGTGGCTAAGATGCAATAGATAGCAAAGAATAGATAGTGAAGGATACAGTATACAGTATATACATATGAGATGAGTAATGTGAGATATGTAAACATTTTTAAAGTGGTATTATTAAAGTGACTAGTGATCCATTTAATAAAGTGGTCAATTATATCAAGTCTGTAGGTAGACAGCCTTCCTCTCTGTGTTAGTGATGGCTGTTTAACAATCTGATGGCCTTGAGATAGAAGCTGTTTTTCAGTCTCTGTCTCTGCTCTGATGCACCAGTACTGACCTCGCCTTCTGGACGGTTGCAGGGTAAGCAGGCAGTGGCTCGGGTGGTTGTTGTCCTTGATGATCTTTTTGGCCTTCCTGTGACATCGGGTGTTGTAGGTGTCCTGGAGGGCAGGTAGTTTGCCCCCGGTGATGCGTTGTGCAGACCGCACCACCCTCTGGAGAGCTCTGCGTTTGTGGGCGGTGCAGTTGCCGTACCAGGCAGTGATACAGCCCGACAGGATGCTCTCAATTGTTCACCTGTAAAAGTTAGTGAGGTTTTTTGGTGACAAGCTACATTTTTTCAGCCTTCTAAGGTTGAAAAGGCGCTGTTGCGCCTTTTTCACCACACTGTGTGCGTGGACCATTTCAGTTTGTCAGTGATATGTAAAGTACACCGAGGAACTTAAAACGTTCCACCTTCTCCACTGCTGTTCCGTCGATGTGAATAGGGGGGTGCTCCCTTTGCTGTTTCCTGAAGTCCACGATCATCTCTTTTGTTTTGCTGAAATTTTGTGAGAGGTTATTTTCCTGACATCACACTCCGGGGGCCCTCACCTAATCCCTGTAGGCTGTCTTGTCGTTGTTGGTAATCAAGCCTACCACTGTAGTGTCGTCTGAAAACTTGATGATTGAGGCGTGCATGGCCACGCAATCGTGGGTGAACAGGGAGTACAGGAGAGGGCTGAGAATGCACCCTTGTGGGGCCCCAGTGTTGAGGATCAGCGGAGTGGAGATCTTGTTTCCTACCTTCACCACCTGGGGGCGGCCCGTCAGGAAGTCCAGGACCAAGTTGAACAGGGCGGGGTCGAGACCCTGGGTGTCAAGCTGTGACAAGGTAGGGTGATGTACAGAAGATAGCCCTATTTGGTAAAAGACCAAGTCCATATTATGGCAAGAACAGCTAAAATAAGCAAAGAGAAATTACAGAGAAACGACAGTCCATCATTACTTTAAGACATGAAGGTCAGTCAATCCGGAAAATGTCAAGAACTTTGAAAGTTCCTTCAAGTGCAGTCGCAAAAACCATCAAGCGCTATGATGAAACTGGCTCTCATGAGGACCGCTACAAGAATGGAAGACCCAGAGTTACCTCTGCTGCAGAGGATAAGTTCATTAGAGTTAACTGCATAAGAAATTGCAGGCCAAATAAATGCTTCACAGAGTTCAAGTAACAGACACATTTTAACGTCAACTGTTCAGAGGAGACTCCGTGAATCAGGTCTTCATGGTCGAATTGCTTCAAAGAAACCACTACTAAAGGACAACAATAAGAAGAAACTTGCTTGGGCCAAGAAACACAAGTCATGGATATTAAACCGTTGGAAATCTGTCCTTTTGGTCTGATGAGTCCAGATTTTTGGTTACACCGCCTTGCCTTTGTGAGGTGCAGAGTAGGTGAACGGATGATCTCTGCATGTGTGGTTTCCACCATGAAGCATGGAGGAGGAGGTGTGATGGTGTGGGAGTGCTTTGTTGGTGACACAGTCAGTGATTTATTTGAATTTACTTAACCAGCATGGCTACCACAGCATTCTGCAGCGATACGTCATCCCATCTGGTTTGCGCTTAGTGGGACTATCATTTGTTTTTCAATAGGACAATGACCCAACACACCTCCAGGCTGTGTAAGGGCTATTTGACCAAGAAAGAGAGTGATGGAATGCTGCATCAGATGACTTGGCCTCCACAATCACCCGACCTTAACCCAACTGAGATGGTTTGGGCTGAGTTGGACTGCAGAGTGAAGGAAAAGCAGCCAAGAAGTGCTCAGCATATGTGGGAACTCCTTCAAGACTGTTGGAAAAGCATTCCAGGTGAAGCTGGTTGAGAGAATGCCAAGAGTTTGCAACGCTGTCATCAAGGCAAAGGGTGGCTACATTGAAGAATCTCAAATAGAAAATGTATTTTGATTTGTTTAACACTTTTTTGGTAACTACTTGATTCCATATGTTATATGTCATAGTTTTGGTGTCTTCACTATTATTCTACAATGTAGAAAATAGTAAAAAAAAATAAAGAAAAACCCTTCAATGAGTGTGTGTACAAACTTTTGACTGGTACTGTGTATGTCCTCTGTGTGTCTCCAGGAGAGTCAGTGGACAGTGTTTAATGTATATATCCTCTGTGTGTCTCCAGGAGAGTCAGTGGACAGTGTTTAATGTATATATCCTCTTGTTGTCCCCAGGAGAGTCAGTGGTTGGACAGTGTTTAATGTATATATCCTCTGTGTGTCTCCAGGAGAGTCAGTGGACAGTGTTTAATGTATATATCCTCTGTGTGTCTCCAGGAGAGTCAGTGGACAGTGTTTAATGTATATATCCTCTTGTTGTCCCCAGGAGAGTCAGTGGTTGGACAGTGTTTAATGTATATATCCTCTGTGTGTCTCCAGGAGAGTCAGTGGACAGTGTTTAATGTATATATCCTCTGTGTGTCTCCAGGAGAGTCAGTGGACAGTGTTTAATGTATATATCCTCTTGTTGTCCCCAGGAGAGTCAGTGGTTGGACAGTGTGTCTCTGCTGATAAAGGACTCATTTGAAGGAGAGATGCTGATGATTGACAACCTCTCTGGATCTGTCTTCCATCACTACTCCTCTACCTCTTCTCCTGTCTGGAAGGACTACAAGGGAAATCTGCAAGAGGTACACATGCACACACATACCACACAATATGCATGCACAAACACACACAGGTGCTCACAAACATGCACACACACACACACACACATACAGTACACATATCACACATACACACACACACACACACACACACACACACACACACACACACACACACACACACACACACACACACACACACACACACACACACACACACACACACACACACACACACACACACACACACACACACACACACACACACACACACACACACACACACACACACACAGATATGGGAATAACATCCCATGTCAATCATCCTGCTGTATAACTCAAAGGCAGCTATAGTGGTAGCTGTCAATCAAACAGACTGAGAAAACAGTGGTTTCCCTCCAAACGTCACATTAATGTTCTTCTGAATGATGACACACACACACTAAAATACAAACGTTTAATGTGTGTGTGTATGATACACTTTGTGTGTGTGTGTGTGTGTGTGTGTGTGTGTGTGTGTGTGTGTGTGTGTGTGTGTGTGTGTGTGTGTGTGTGTGTGTGTGTGTGTGTGTGTGTGTGTGTGTGTGTGTGTGTGTGTGTAATTCATCTCTTTATGTTAATGTAACCTGCATGGTAGTTTGTTAAAATCACAAACAGAAAGAAATGCTCATGACAAGGCTGTACCATTCCCTGGAGAATCCAGTTCTGTTGGTTCAGTATGAGAACAGCTCATCTACATATCTGTTGTTGGCCAATCACATTCAACCTCCCTCTAACCTTGTTGCTATTTACTCAACAAAATAATTTAATTCAGGACTATGTTGAGTTGACTTTCAAATACGGATGACATGCATGCAAACACACACACACACATTCCCTGTCTATCCATCATATTGTTATTGTGATGCTATATTCATATGCATTATTTATATGCTGTGTGTGTGTGTGTGTGTGTGTGTGTGTGTGTGTGTGTGTGTGTGTGTGTGTGTGTGTGTGTGTGTGTGTGTGTGTGTGTGTGTGTGTGCGTGCGTGCGTGCGTGCGTGCGTGCGTGCGTGCGTGCGTGCGTGCGTGCGTGTTTGCATCGCAACCAGACGTAACCTTTGGGAATAATGTGATGATGCACATTTGCTGCTGTGTTTGATCTTTCTGGAGTTACCATGGGAAACACAGGAGAATGCATGTATTGAATTAATTCTGTACATTTCTATATAAATTCAGCAAAAAAAGAAACGTCCTCTCACTGTCAACTGCGTTTATTTTCAGCAAACTTAACATGTGTAAATATTTGTATGAACATAACAAGATTCAACAACTGAGACATAAACTGAACACGTTCCACAGACATGTGACTAACAGAAATGGAATAATGTGTCTCTGGTCAAAAGTAACAGTTAGTATCTGGTGTGGCCACCAGCTGCATTAAGTACTGCAGTGCATCTCCTCCTCATGGACTGCACCAGATTTGCCAGTTCTTGCTGTGAGATGTTACCCCACTCTTCCACCAAGGCACCTGCAAGTTCCCAGACATTTCTGGGGGGAATGGCCCTAGCCCTCACCCTCCGATCCAACAGGTCCCAGACGTGCTCAACGGGATTGAGATCCGGGCTCTTTGCTGGCCATGGCAGAACATTGACATTCCTGTCTTGTAGGAAATCACACACAGAACGAGCAGTATGGCTGGTGGCATTGTCATGCTGGAGGGTCATGTCAGGATGAGCCTGCAGGAAGGGTACCACATGAGGGAGGAGGATGTCTTCCCTGTAACGCACAGCGTTGAGATTGTCTGCAATGACAAAGCTCAATCCGATGATGCTGTGACACACTGCCCCAGACCATGACGGACCCTTCACCTCCAAATCAATCCCACTCCAGAGTACAGGCCTCGATGTAACGCTCATTCCTTCAACGATAAATGCGAATCCGACCATCACCCCTGGTGAGACAAAACCGCGACTCGTCAGTGAAGAACACTTTTTGCCAGTCCTGTCTGGTCCAGTGACGGTGCCCATAGGCGACGTTGTTTCTGGTGATGTCTAGTGAGGACCTGCCTTACAACAGGCCTACAAGCCCTCAGTCCAGCCTCTCTCCGCCTATTGCGGACAGTCTGAGCACTGATGGAGGGATTGTGCGTTCCTGGTGTGACTCGGGCAGTTGTTGTTGCCATCCTGTACCTGTCCCACAAGTGTGATGTTCAGATGTACCAATCCTGTGCAGGTGTTGTTACATGTGGTCTGCCACTGCGCGGACGATCAGCTGTCCGTCCTGTCTCCCTGTAGTGCTGTCTTAGGTGTCACACAGTAAGGACATTGCAATTTATTTCCCTGGCCACATCTGCAGTCCTCATGCCTCCTTGCAGCATGCCTAAGGCACGTTCACACAGATGAGCAGGGACCCTGGGCATCTTTCTTTTGGTGTTTTTCAGAGTCAGTAGAAAGGCCACTTTAGTGTCCTAAGTATTCATAACTGTGACCTTAAGTGCCTGCCGTCTGTAAGCAATTAGTGTCTTAATGACCGTTCCACAGGTGCATGTTCATTAATTGTTTATGGTTCATTGAACAAGCATGGGAAACAGTGTTTAAACCCTTTACAATGAAGATCTGTAACTGACAAAAGTAGTAACTTCAAAGTATCTTTGAAGACAGGGTCCTGAAAAATAGACGTTTCATTTTTTGCTGAGTTTACATATGTAAGTAATATAAGTAATATGTGGTTTTCATGACTGGGGGACTGAAACACATCACATGTCAGTAATGATGGTGGGATGACTGGGATGTCAACGGTTGATGGTTTATCAGTTTGGTGTGTGTGTGTGTGTGTGTGTGTGTGTGTGTGTGTGTGTGTGTGTGTGTGTGTGTGTGTGTGTGTGTGTGTGTGTGTGTGTGTGTGTGTGTGTGTGTGTGTGTGTGTGTGTGTGTGTGTGTGTGTGTGTGTGCGTGCGTGAAAGGGGGCATGCTTTACATACTATGCTAGATGTAGTGCAGTACACACAGAGAGAACAGTAGTGAGAGGTCAAGCCTTAACCCCACATCATCTGTCCATCCATCTATCTCTCTCCATCTTTCTCTCTCTCTTTCTTCATTTTTTTATTTTCTCCCTCTCTCTCTGTCTCTCTCTCTCTCTCTCTCTCTTTCTTTCTCTTTTCCATTATATTGATGGGCTCAGACCAGCTGACAGGGAGATTCCTCAGAGTCGGTCTAATGGTCCAGATATAACCCATTCTGCCATATTACCATACCAACCTGTCACTACCACCTCCATTTTCTCCTTCATTACCTTCAACTTCCTGACTGTCAGCCAATCAGCCGCTCAACTTTTTGACACAATCCACCTAGAGAGCAGGCTGTCAAGTTAGAACTTTAGACAGTTACAACTTTAGTTAGTTTCAACTTTAGCCCGTTACAACTTTAGTCCATTACTACTTTAGTCCGTTACAACTTTAGCCCGTTACAACTTTAGTCCATTACTACTTTAGTCCGTTACTACTTTAGTCAGTTACTACTTTAGTCAGTTACAAATTTAGTCTGTTACTACTTTAGTCAGTTACTACTTTAGTCCGTTACAACTTTAGTCCGTTACTACTTTAGTCAGTTACAACTCTAGTCCGTTACAACTTTAGTCAGTTACTACTTTAGTCAGTTACTACTTTAGTCCATTACTACTTTAGTCAGTTACTACTTTAGTCCATTACTACTTTTGTCAGTTACATATTTAGTCAGTTACTACTTTAGTCAGTTACTACTTTATTCCGTTACAACTTTAGTTCGTTACAACTTTAGTCCATTACTACTTTAGTCTGTTACTACTTTAGTCCGTTACTACTTTAGTCAGTTAGTACTTTAGTCAGTTACTACTTTAGTCCATTACTACTTTAGTCAGTTACAACTTTAGTCCATTACAACTTTAGTCCGTTACAACTTTAGTCAGTTAGTACTTTAGTCAGTTACAAATTTAGTCAGTTACTACTTTAGTCCGTTACTACTTTAGTCCGATACAACTTTAGTCAGTTACTACTTTAGTCAGTTACTATTTTAGTCCGTTACAACTTTAGTCCACTTTAGTCCACTTTAGTCCACTTCAGTCAGTTACAAGTTTAGTCCGTTACTACTTTAGTTCATTACTACTTTAGTCAGTTACTACTTTTGTCCGTTAAAACTTTAGTCAGTTACTACTTTAGTCCATTACTACTTTCGTCCGTTAAAACTTTAGTCAGTTACTAGTTTAGTCCGTTACAACGTTAGTCCGTTACAACTTTAGTCCGTTACAACTTTAGTCAGTTACTACTTTAGTCCGTTACTACTTTAGTCCGTTACAACTTTAGTCAGGTATTACTTTAGTTCGTTACTATTTTAGTCAGTTACAACTTTAAAACTTTAGTCAGTTACATCTTTAGTCGGTTTCTACTTTAGTCAGTTACAACTTTAGTCAGTTACTACCTTAGTCAGTTAGAATTTTAGTCAGTTACAACTTTAGTCAGTTAAGACTTTAATCCGTTACAACATTAGTCCGTTACAAATTTTGTCAGTTACTACTTTAGTCAGTTACAACTTCAGTCCGTTACAATTTTAGTCAGTTACTGCTTTAGTCAGTTACTACTTTAGTCCATTGCAACTTTAGTCAGTTACTACTTTAGTCCGTTACTACTTTAGTTCGTTACAACTTTAGTCCGTTACTACTTTAGTCCGTTACTACTTTAGTTAGTTTCAACTTTAGTCCGTTACAACTTTAGTCCGTTACAACTTTAGTCAGTTACTTCTTTAGTCCGTTACAACTTTAGTCCGTTACAACTTTAGTCAGTTACTTCTTTAGTCCGTTACAAATTTAGTCAGTTACAAATTTAGTCAGTTACTACTTTAGTCAGTTACAACTTTAGTCCGTTACAACTTTAGTCAGATACTACTTTAGTCAGTTACCACTTTAGTCCGTTACTACTTTAGTCAGTTACTACTTTAGTAAGTTACAACTTTAGTCAGTTACAACATTAGTCAGATACTACTTTAGTCAGATACTACTTTAGTCAGTTACAACTTTAGTCAGTTACAACTTTAGTCAGATACTACTTTAGTCAGTTACTACTTTTGTCCGTTACAACTTTCGTCCGTTACAACTTTCGTCCGTTACAATTTTAGTCCGTTGCTACTTTAGTCCGTTGCTACCTTAGTCTGTTGCTACCTTAGTCCGTTACAACTTTAGTAAATTAGAACTTTAGTCAGTTAGAACTTTAGTCAGTTACAAATCTATTTTTGCAGTAGTAGTAGATTTACCTTGAGGTTTAATGAGGACTGGACACAGGGCAACACATTTGAACTGTATGAGTTGTTATTACAGCTTATAGCAAGTGTTATTCACTTCATAAGCATTATTTGGCACTTTAAATGCGCTTAAAATGTATCATAATATTTTTACCACAAAGAAAGTGTTTCTCACACTTTTCCCATAACAAATCGGGTGTATTGAATAACATAATGTGCTGTGTTGGAATTCTGTGTGTCTGTATCGCAGATCCGATTGGCTGAGGTGGAGCAGGCGTCTCTGATGTCAGAGCAGCTGTCTGACAAGTCGTCATCACTGGCCCTTCCTGATGATCTTAGTCTGGACGACCACAGTGACTACCAGCTACTGGTCAGGGACGGCAAGGTGGGGTGTGCAGACGCACATACTTACTCTCAGTGACACAAAACATGTGCACACACTGAGAATCTATATCTTTTTTGTTTTTGCATAATTCAACTGCTTACACACATGAACACATTCTATCACACACTGCATCCCACTGCATCCCACTGCATTAACTGCTTGATTAGCGAATCAATGTTCCTGTGTGTGTTTCACCATGTGCCGTGGGCAGGCTAGGGCGACGGGTCTGTGTTTGTTTGTGTCTGTGTGCCTGTGTGTGTGCGTGTGTGAATGCGTGTGTGTGTGTGTGCGTAGGATGCATGTCTGTGTGTGTGCGCGTATGTGTGTGTGTGTGTGTAAGCATGATTGTGATGTGTGTGCATGCGTGCGTGCGTGCGAGTGTGTGTGTGCGTTTGTGTGTGTGAGAATGATCGCGATGTGGGTGCACATGCGTGTGTGCATGTGGTGTGTGTGTGTGAGCATTATCATGATGTGTGTGTGTGTGTGTGTCTATGGATCTCATCCCGTCTCCTCTAAGCTCTTTCATCTGGTTTACCTTATTGCTTTTCTCTATTGAAACTAATTTGAAATCCATTCGAAAACGAGGCACTGTAGAGCTTGCAATTACTTTAGTTTGGAAAAATATATTACTAATCAACAGATGTATTGACTGAAGAGAGATGAAGAATCAAATAGTAGGAAATATCACCATGTAGAAAATTCTCTAAATTGGAATAATATCCCATGGTGGTTTATATTACAATTATATTTCATTTTTATCAATATTGAATTTGGTCATTTCATTTCACAGTTAACACTATTTACATTGAGACTTGCTTTACCACAGACAACGGCTTTGTTGTTGTTATTGTTGTTGTTGTTGTTGCTAATGTTGGCTAGTTAGCTAGCGTGCTAGGCTAACCCCCAATGAATGGTGCTATCAGCTAACAAAATGCTAGTCTTTCCAAAATATTGACAACAAGATCAAGCATTCGAGTTCAACCACCTTTGGCTCTAAGTTATGCCTATTTCAATGCTAATATGCTTGTGTGGTAGTTTAACTCTTTTAACATGCTACACCAGGGGTAGCCTAATTTGGTTAATACACTTAAAATGCTAATAGATGTCAGCTGCCCGGAGATAGAATGTTAAATGGTAATTCACACTAGATAGGGCTAGCCCTAATAGCCATAGCAACAGATGCGTATTGATTTCTAATAATGCTATCAGTAGTACCTGGAACTTTACAGATTATATGTGAGTGTTAATTGAAGTCATCCTGAATGCTTATATTTGTTATAGGATAACTCTGAGGTGCTCTCTCCCCCCATCTCTCTCTCTCTCTATAGGAGGAGAGAGGGAGCAGTGACTCCCACAGTTCTGAGGAATTGAGGGAGATTCAGGCTGGGTGTGGAGGGCGTTGGGGGCACGGAGGTTCTCGACCCCACAGCAGAGGCCCTGAAGACGGGGTAGGATTCCTGCTCGAGGTGGGCGTCCAGCCCCAGTTCCAGAGCCAGTCTCTCCAGTTCCTCCACCACAACAGAGGTAAACGGGTTCTCCTTTATCTTCCCATCTCATTAGCACTTGTGAAATCTGATGGATATGTGTGCATACATTACCAGTTGACATTTTCATCTTGTGACCTTGGTTGATGCTCTTGGTATTTAGATGACTGTGTTTAATGATGATCACATGCCTTTGCAATGACATTGACATGATCATTTCAATCAGAAGGTTCTCCTTCCCGTCTCTCACGCTCAGATGTGTGAGGGAGAAAATGATGTTTTGCTCCGTATTCACACAGTTGATTACACCGACATCCTAATGTTAATGAACTAAAAGACAGATGGGCTGGCATACACAAAGACATTGATTAACGACATTCAGTGATATGCCTGTCCTTCCTCCCTGTCAAGGTGTGTGCGTACTGGTAGCGAAGTCAGCTGCAGGAGAGCAGAGATTTGTGAACACACACTTTATTGAGGCAAAAGTGCAAAACGCGCGAAACAGTCACAAGAATTATGTTTAACAATAAACATCCTCGAGAAAATAACACGGAAAAAACAAGCCAGTCTGGCGCGTCGACAAATATACATGTAACACAAACAATCTTACACAAAGACATGATGGGGAACAGAGGAATAAATACATGTAGATTGATTGGGGAATGAAAACCAGGTGTGAAGGGAACAAGACAAAACAAATGGATACATGAAAAATGGAGCGGCGATGGCTAGAATGCCGGTGACGTCGATCGCCGAACGCCGCCCGAACAAGGAGAGGAGCCGACTTCGGCGGAAGTCGTGACACTCCCACCATAACATTAGCGTTATACAGCTGGATGGATGGATGACTGGATGAATGGATGGATGGATAAATGGATAGATAACTCATGTTCATTCTACATGCAACATTTATATCTTTCTATAAATAATAACTGTATGTCAACAGATGGTGATGGCCATCACAGTGACCAGCTTGGCAGTGTCGGATGTAGAGGTTCCTCCTCTCCTCTCTTTCATCTCCCTGTGGAGTTATTTCACCCGGCCACAGCCACAGCGGTCCCCCCACCCATCCACAGGACGGTGGTAGACCCAGGGGGGAGAGAGGCATCCAGGCTGCCTTCCCCAGCCTCCTGGGCCACTCTGCGCTCCCCAGGGGGCAACAGCAGGATCCTAGCCTCCCCAGGGGCCAACAGCAGGGTCCTATACTCTCCAGGGGCCAACAGCAGGGTCCTAGCCTACCCAGGGGCCAACAGCAGGGTCCTAGACTCCCCAGGGGCCAACAGCAAGGTCCTAGACTCCTCAGGGGCCAACAGCAGGGTCCTAGACTCCCAGGTAAGAGGTCACGGGGTCACTTTGGTAGAGGGAGTATGCATGTAGTGAAATGTACACTGGGTGTACAAAACATTAAGAATATTGAGTTGCACCCCCAGTTGTGTCAGGTTGGCTGGATGTACTTTGGGTGGTGGACCATTCTTGATACACACAAATCAAATAAAACCTGTATTGGTCACATACACATGGTTAGCAGATGTTATTGCGAGTGTAGCGACATGCTTGTGCACAGGAAACTGTTGTGTGTGAAAAACCCTACAGAGTTGCCGTTCTTGACGAACTCAAACTGGTGCACCTGGCGCTTACTACCAAACCCCACTGACACTGGAACAAAGGGGATACCGTCTTCCATCTGACCGCACCGCAACATTCACAAATTCATGTTGTTACTCCTATGAACAGAGAAGGGAAATATTTCTCGATATTAAAAAAGACCCAAGCTGCTAATAACAACGCAGGCCTATGATAAACTTTCCTTACAGCTGCAGTGCTGGTTGTAGCGCGAGTGGAAGTACAAAGAAAACATAATTTATGGCTAATAAAAGTGTTGAATAAAAAGTGTTGACAGTCCTGAGTAAGAACTTAAACATGAACTCACTCATAAAAACAGCAGCTCTTTGCTGTATTCGTTGACAGTCTCTCTCTAGTCATGGTTTTAAACGTTTAAAACCAGCAGCTCTTTGCTGTATTCGTTGACAGTCTCTCTCTAGTCATGCTCTTTTCTGTATTCGTTGACAGTCTCTCTCTAGTCATGGTTTTAAACGTTTAAAACCAGCAGCTCTTTGCTGTATTCGTTGACAGTCTCTCTCTAGTCATGGTTTTAAACGTTTAAAACCAGCAGCTCTTTGCTGTATTTGTTGACAGTCTCTCTCTAGTCATGGTTTTAAACGTTTAAAACCAGCAGCTCTTTGCTGTATTCGTTGACAGTCTCTCTCTAGTCATGGTTTTAAACGTTTAAAACCAGCAGCTCTTTGCTGTATTTGTTGACAGTCTCTCTCTAGTCATGGTTTTAAACGTTTAAAAACAGCAGCTCTTTGCTGTATTCGTTGACAGTCTCTCTCTAGTCATGGTTTAAAACGTTTTGAAATCTCACAACTTTGCTGTAGCTTTCTTTTATGCCTGCTTCATTATTGCAGACACAGTAATCTGAGCCATTCGATTGGCCAGCGGTAGGCCTATAGCGCAGTTGATTTGCTCCACCAGGCAGGAAGAGTTTGTACCTTTAGACACATGAAATGGTTAAAAAATGCTGTGCAGTGCAGCTGAATAGGGTGCCTCTACAAATAAAACATAAAAATAGGAACACAAGGCTTTATCGTTTATTTTTACCCTTTTTTCTCCCCAATTGGTAGTTACACTCTTGTCCCATCGCTGAAACTACTGTACGGAGGTGAAGGTCTAGAGCCATACGTCCTCCGAAACACAACCCTGCCAAGCCACAATGCTTGTTGACACACTGCTCACTTAACCCGCACCAATGTGTCAGAGGAAACACTGTACAACTGGCGACCAAGGTCAGCTTGCAGGCGCCCGGCCCGCCACTAGGAGTCGCTAGGGCGCGATGGGACAAGGACATCCCGGCAGTCCAAACCCTCTCCTAACCCGGACAATGCTGGGCCAATTGTGCGCCGCCTCATGGGTCTCCCGGTCACAGCCGGTGACACAGCCTGGGATCAAACCTGGGTCTGTAGTGATGCCTCAAGCACTGCAATGCAGTGCCTTAGACCGCTGCACTACTCAGGAGGCCCTCTCATTGGGTCGACCGTATATTCAAGTGTGTGCTATCATATTGATAATTGTATTACATAATGTAGTATATGGACTTCAGTGTAACAGCCATGGTTGTTACAATGGTATAAGATGTAATGGATTGACTTTATGGGGTGAAATACCCATCAGATTCAGTTGTTTTCCACTCATTGGTAAGGGCTTCACTTCACTAGAGTTTAGGTCCATGGGGATGCTTGCTGTAAGAGATTACATTTACAATATACTGTAGCTAACTGTTTTATATTCTAAGAGGGGGAAGTATACAGGTGATGCACCGCAGCCATTTTGTTCCAGAAAGCTCACTGTGGTTGAGACAGTTATTATGGAATAAAACAAAAGAAATGGGCATATCTGTAAGGAGTGAGTGCATCAAAGTTGAATTATACATCTTCTTATTCAGAATATCTTCCCATTTAGACTTTAGAGCACCATATTTTTCATTTAAATCGTCTTCTATGGTGATAAGTGTGCATTTTCTGTTCATGGCACACAAAAACAAGCAATATTCTTCTTCTGCTTCAGAGGTAACCATGGCAACAGCATGTAACTGACCTTTTCTGTATCTATTTGTTTTGTTTATGTCATTTCCAGAGTGCTTTGTGAGATTCTAGTACATTTCTACAGCACTACACTAATTAGCTAGGTCATCCCTTCTCTACTTGACTCTCTCTGTTTTCTTGGTTCTTGTGATTAATACTTCATCCCGCTCTCATTCACTTTTTTCTCTCTCTTTCTCTCTTACTGTCTATCTCTCTGTTTCTTTCACTTCTCTCTCTCCTTTTCCCCCTCTATCCTTCCTCAGCACCCGTCCCACAGTGACTCGTCCCTGGCCACAGGCAGCTCCGAGGGCAGCCTCCAGACCACCCTGGAGGAAGGTCTCAGCTTTAGCGTCTCCCCCCCTCGAGGAGAACTGGGACTCTCCCTGGCCCTGCCTCTCCTCTGCCCTCTCCCTCTCCCTCACCTCGACGAACCCCGACAAACCCCCAGATTGCTGGGTCACCCCTCAATGAGAGGCCGCAGTACCGCATTCAACCTCCAAGCCACTAGAGGGCACCAGAGGAGCCAGAGCAGCTGTGGCAGCAGCACCAGTCCCGGCTGCCCAAGGCAAGACTCTATGGACCCTTCAGATGACGATTGTGGGATAGGAATAGGAGGCGAAGGATCCAGTCAGGCTTTTAACAGCGAACATTTATCAGAGACACTTAGTAGTTTGTCTCTGACGTCACTGCTGGCACCTAGCTCCCTGGCACCCCCGCTGGTGAAAAAGTGTAATAGCACTGGGAGTTTGGACCAGGCAAATCTTTCTGTCAGGAATAAAGATGGACAACAGTACTATGAGATAGATACTCATGGGTACCTCACCAACCCTTGGACTGAGAAGAGCGGTGGACAGGAAGGGGAGACGGGGTTTGGAGTTAAAAGTACAAGTCAGATGATGGATGCCGGCTCGAGGAAAAACAGATGAAACTTTATCTATCGGTTGGAACATTTTCTTCTTCTCGAGGTGTTTGATTGATATCTGTTCAGTGAACTCATCTCCTCCCTCTTTCTCTCTCTCTTTTTCCTCAGTGAGGTGTCCATGTTCTCTTCTTTCCATGACGATTGGGTGAAAATTGAGCTGAGGGATTGGTATACATTTTGTGGAGGATTACAATGACTTCTGGGTAATGGAGTTTAATCAAGGCATCTCATATTCTGAGACATGGGGGATATTCTTTGAGAGGACTACAGCAATGACAGGACCCTTGAAAAACATGCTAATGCTGGGCTTGCATGGAGCATAGTCACCCTCATCCATACACCCAAAGAAAAGCAAAAAAAAAGTACCAAAATGTGAATTTCGTGTGAGCATTGTGGGAAAAAATGATGAAACTCCAAACATTGCTGAAACTCCAAAAGAAAACTATTGGGTTCTCCTTGACTATCAGGGCTAGCTTAGCTTAGCGGCTAATGCTAACGCTCCTGTGACTGACAACGGGGCTAGCATAGCCCAGTGGCTAATTGTAGTCTAATGCTTTTGTCCTCTTGAAAAAAGACAATGCTTACTATTAAGATAAGCAGATTGTAGAGTCCTTTCGATGAGACTTTGTACAGAGTTGTTGTTTTTTATTCACATCTATAAGGTAGCATTGATTACCAACTTTTTCTTTTAGCTAACTAACATTTGATAGTTGAAAGAATATCAAGGTTGCATATTTGATGGGTTTTCTAATTCTAAAACATATTGGATCTGTATGAATGCAGATGTGTCCCTCTGTGTGTGTTAGGGTGAGACATAAAGGCTCATCTAGAAATACCAGAAATAGCAAAAGGGCCCCTTTTGAATGGAAATAAAAATCAATATGTGAGAGCTATAGTGAAGAGACGTGGGGAGTGAATGAGAACATATGCCGTACCATAGAGGAATAGGCCATGTTCTCATGAATCACCCATGAACCAAGGGCTTCAGAGAAAGCGATGCTCCCCTGTCCCTACTGGATAGATGCACAATATTCAATGAGAGATCGAGATCGGACGCCATCTTGGTTGGTGAAACACAAAGTAAAACGAAGTCCCGGTCAGTTTCACAAAATGGAGTTCTTGTCTCTTGTCCCCTCCTTGTTGACATTTGTGCAGCGTTGTGTATCGACGTTTTGAAGGAAAATTGTATACCTCAGGTGGATGACAGAAAACACTGAAGTGGATCTATAAAATATTTTTTTCAACGCTCACACTCAGATGGTCACATAAATACACAAGCGCACACACACACCACAACCACAAAGATGTCAAAGGTTTTTCTTGAAGACAGGAAGAGATCAGAGAGGAACAAATCTCTCACTCGATCGCTCTTCGTCCAACTTATCCTGCTTTCATTCTTTCTCATTATCCGTTTGAATTAAAGGGGCACTCCACTATTTTCTAACCTCATATACAATATCGCCATGTGGACACTGGCATGATGCAGGAAGGATATTAGGAATATCAGGTTAAATAAGTAGCGAAGTGCCACTTTAAAATACCCACGTTGGAAAAGCCAGTTTATTCAAAATATTATTCCCCCGTGTATTAGATATGCAATATTTGAAGCATACAGATATATATGACACAGGTATAGGTTGATGTTAGGCAAGAGGGTTCTAATATATCGCTATTATGTATTACAGTAAAATCTCAATAGGCTCCAATGAGATTCAAAGGTCATTCAATTCTGATGTGTTAGAATGTCTGTGTATTCCAAGATGGTAGGATGAGAGGATGTCTTTTGTTCTTGTCTTTTCCACCGCCCCCTAAGTTGCACGTTGTTATTATTTTGTGAATTGTCATTTTAGAGTCATAAAAGTGGATTCGCTTCTCAACCTCTGCGGATTCTTGATTCTTTAACATGGCGACTTGTCCGATTTACAGGATTCATTCATTTGAACGTCGGACCCTTTTCATCTTCAGATGTTAACCGTTGAACCTTTTCTTGAGGCCCCCAAAGTCTCATTCTCTCCCAAGTGTTCGTTGATTACGTTACTGATTCGTCGTAGTAGCAGCTGTGTGGGAACCCTAGCAGTTGATAGCTCCGTTTCAATGCATAATTCCTAGTGATGACTTAATGAAAGGTAGACTCTTGCACAGGGGATGTTGTATGTTTTGATTGTGAGGACGAAGTTCAGGTTTGTTAGTGCTGCCTACATGTGTATGTCATTTTGAGAGTAGCTTTGTGAGGATAGAAAATCACAATTGGAAAAGAACACAAGCCCAACCTGTGTATTAATGCATATTCATCAGTGTCAATGTTGAACTCTACATCTGGTGTTCTTCTTCTCTCTCGCTCAACATAATGGGCTCCGAACTACTCCAACTATTCAAATAGCCTCCTTCATTTACCTCAACAAACAGACAGGCCAAGACAGAGAAATAAGCTAAAAGATAAACCAAATAGAAACTTCCGTGTCTCTTAGGACCCTGCTGTGTGTTTGTGTGTGTGTGTGTGTGTGTGCGTGCGTGTGTGTGTGCGTGTGTGCGTGTGTGTGTGTGTGTGTGTGTGTGTGTGTGTGTGTGTGTGTGTGTGTGTGTGTGTGTGTGTGTGTGTGTGTGTGTGTGTGTGTGTGTGTGTGTGTGTGTGTGTGTGTGTGTGTGTGTGTGTGTGGAAACAAGGGTAATATCTTTGACAAATATTTGAAATGAGAAACCGTGGGTTTGGCACTTGTAGTTGGCTTCAGATTTAATCACTTGGTCCACACAAATATAAATGTCATATCGGTTACTTTAAAAAACATCAGATTTTTCTTTGCCGGCTTTTTAAAGCCCCTTATCATTCCATGATGCTTAACACCATGTTAAGACTACATATGTTCAAACATATTTTGTTCACAGACATTTCAAAAGATTTGAGGCCAGAAGAGATGTTGTTTACTACAAAAGGCTGCTATTCAACCAACCGGGTGTTTAGTAAGCCTTTGATACAGAGTCTGAAATGAACACATCCCTTATCTCTTCACGTCAGATTAGATGCTGTTTACTCTCACAGAGAAATATCAGATGGCAGTTTATCCTCTCTTTTAGTTTTCCCCCTCTCTTTTCTTTGTTTTTCATGTCCTGCTGTCTTCAGAGCCGTGTCTCACTGTTTAGTGTCTTAAATGATGAACCGTAGCATCACAGTCTTCCTCACACAGCTTCTAACACTAGAGTGTGTTGGACATCTATAAGTATCAAAGAGAAGCGTCTGACTCTTAGCAGCAGGTGTGTTAGTCTGCTTGAATGAGTGTGTGTGTTTGTGAATGCTTGTCCCTCTGCCCGAAATATGACCTACTACACCATTGTAGGAAACGGCTGCAATTGAAGAAAAGAATGGATGTATGAAAGTCATTGATACTAGTCACAATCTTTCCTGTGGGTTTCTTGGTATTCAGTAGCAACATGCACATGATCAGCTAGCCTAGCTTAGCCTAGCCTTCATTCAAAAACTATTAAGTGATAACAACACTAGCTTTCTGTGACTGGGCCTCGTCCTTTAAGTTTGAAAGGGTTTTTAACATCAATCTATGGTTGCGTTGCAAATGGCCCTCTATTCCCTATAATACCCTGAGGTTAAAGGTAGTGCACTATATTGGGAAAAGGTGGCCATTTGGGACAAGTCTGTAACACTTGTACACCTGGGGCTTACCTCCCTTGGAGAGAACCAGACTGATCAAAAAGCACACGCACGCACACACTCATACACACACACACGCACGCACATGGACACACACATACACACACATACAGACCCACACACACACAGCTTGATACGCTGGTACACCTGCGGCTCCCTCCTCCCCCCTGGAGAGAACCTGTCTGATCAAAAGACTGCTTACGTGAACAGGCATTTAACCACTAACACTAACACACAGCTGTCCACAGCAATCTACAAGCCCTTGATGTACTGTACTCACATTCTATTGAATTAGATGAAGACAGAGAGACAGAGAGAGAAGCACAAAGGTTACTAGGTGTGTTTGATCAGACTAACACAAGAGAAGGAAGAATAGGAATGAATAGGGATGAATGAGAGTGAAAGGATGGTGATGGTGATAGGTGTGTAGTGTGTATACATACACACACACACACACACACACACACACACACACACACACACACACACACACACACACACACACACACACACACACACACACACACACACACACAGACACACACACACACAGACACACACATAGACATAGACAGACACACATAGACAGACAGACACACACACCTTCGCTGGCATGGCCCCAGCCTTAGCTTGTTAGATGTTGGCCAGCTGTGGAGAGGGTTGATGTTGAATCGTGTTCTGGGTGCGTATGGACATCTGGGATACACGGAGGGAGGGAGGGAGGTAGCGAGGGAGGGAGGGAGGGAGGGAGGGAGGGAGGGAGGGAGGGAGGGAGGGAGGGAGGGAGGGAGGAAGGGAGGGATGGTCCTTTGAAGTTGTCACCCTCAGGATACACAGGTTCTCTCTCCTCTCACATCTCAGAACGGTTTATGTAATGGAATAGATATGCAGTTTAACACTGTGCAAAGTGCCATCACCTCAGAGTAAAGAGAGGGATGGAGAGAAAGAGAGAGAGGAGGACACAGTGCATGTGATGTGTGAATTCATGCTGTCATTGCTGTGTGTGTCACTCAGTTATAGGACCCTTCGGTAGCAACACAGCATATGGAGATGTCTATTCACCTGCCATTTGAACACAGGCAGTGACAAGACCACCCGTGGGGTCCTAATGTGTCAACAGTAATTAAGCAGCGTTCAAGCCAACGTCCCCATCTCCCTACACTGTTAGTGCTGCGGCTAACGCTAACCTGTAATCTAGCGTGTCTTGATTGATTTAGCTTGACAAGTAGCGTAGAGGTGATGTGACTTTTGTCTGACAGACAGATTGAGCCGTCACATTGACTTAATTGAACACTAATTAAGATGGTAGGCGCCTGTTATAGACTACACCTGTCCCATTGGTTATAATGGATGGAGTTCAGACGACTTTACACCGTGTGACACAATAGGCTGATTTAAAGCTACAGTCTGATTGGTCTTCTCAAACCAATGGGAATATATCACTGATTTCCAAAAACACTTGCAAATATTCCAGTTTGCACCTTTACGTGATTGTCTTCATATTGTGTTCCGTTGAATGAAACCTGGTTTTTAAATGATAACTTATAACAGGTGGGATGAACCTATTCACATTTCAGAATCCAAAAGCAGTTTTCATAACAAAGTGGGGAAATGAGAACTGAATAAAAATGGATCATTTTGAACTGTGGAGAATGCATTCATGTGGAAACATAATGTGATTTCAGAAATGGTTCATGTTTTGTTGCAGGGGAATGTGGATTATACGTACATGCACACACACACACTAAGACCTAACTAGCTTTACTACTTGATAGCATTGTTTACAGAAATAAGAAGATAAGAACTCTCTCAATTTAATTGGAATTCCTCAAAAAAAGCTATATTGCAATGCAACACTAGTGGGTTTTAGAAACTGGTGGGCTCAGATAGCCAATTAATCACTGAAGCGGCTACATGTGTTTTCTTTCGCTGTCTCAGAGTCTTTGTTTAATGGAGGTGAATGACAACAAAGAGCCTGTAGATGAAGACATGCAATTACCAACCTATTTGCTTGTCTAGGCTTAGGGTTTATGACCATATAAGGACCATATTCCGTCGCCTAAAGTACTGTACATAAATAGTGCAAGGAGTTAATGACGCGTGTGTGTGTGTGTGTGTGTGTGTGTGTGTGTGTGTGTGTGTGTGTGTGTGTGTGTGTGTGTGTGTGTGTGTGTGTGTGTGTGTGTGTGTGTGTGTGTGTGTGTGTGTGTGTGTGTGTGTGTGTGTGTATGCGCGTGTGTGTCACCATCATGGTCGATCTGTGCTCGGTCTTAAAGGACAAACACATCAATCACAACAGTGGCCATTTTGTTCTGAATAAGAACAGGGGTCAGTAGGCTAGCCCAGGTTCACTCAGGAATCTCCATGTATTTACATACTGCTGGTACTGTATGACCAATATTATCTTGATAAACCCATTCATTTATTTATTTTCAACCAGCAACTCATTCCAAAACCATGTCTCATTTTCTCAGATCACATTGTCATGAAAATGTCTCCTTCTCCTTCTCTCTCCTTCTCCACTACCCATGTACTCCTCTGTTTCTGTCACCCCTCCTCCCCCATCCTCTCTCCTTCTACACTACCCATGTACTCCTCCGTTTCTGTCACCCCTCCTTCCCCATCCTCTCTCCTTCTCCTCTACCCATGTACTCCTCTGTTTCTGTCACCCCTCCTCTTCCCATCCTCTCTCCTTCTCCTCTACCCATGTACTCCTCTGTTTCTGTCACCCCTCCTCCCCCATCCTCTCTCCTTCTCCTCTACCCATGTACTACTCTGATTCTGTCACCCCTCCTCCCCATCCTCTCTCCTTCTCCTCTACCCATGTACTCCTCTGTTTCTGTCACCCCTCCTCCCCCATCCTCTCTCCTTCTCCTCTACCCATGTACTCCTCTGTTTCTGTCACCCCTCCTCCCCATCCTCTCTCCTTCTCCTCTACCCATGTACTCCTCTGTTTCTGTCACCCCTCCTCCCCCATCCTCTCTCCTTCTCCTCTACCCATGTACTCCTCTGTTTCTGTCACCCCTCCTTCCCCATCCTCTCTCCTTCTCCTCTACCCATGTACTCTTCCGTTTCTGTCACCCCTCCTCCCCCATCCTCTCTCCTTCTCCTCTACCCATGTACTACTCTAAATCTGTCACCCCTCCTCCCCCATCCTCTCTCCTTCTCCTCTACCCATGTACTCCTCTGTTTCTGTCACCCCTCCTCCCCCATCCTCTCTCCTTCTCCTCTACCCATGTACTCCTCTGTTTCTGTCACCCCTCCTCTTCCCATCCTCTCTCCTTCTCCTCTACCCATGTACTCCTCTGTTTCTGTCACCCCTCCTCCCCCATCCTCTCTCCTTCTCCTCTACCCATGTACTACTCTGATTCTGTCACCCCTCCTCCCCATCCTCTCTCCTTCTCCTCTACCCATGTACTCCTCTGTTTCTGTCACCCCTCCTCCCCCATCCTCTCTCCTTCTCCTCTACCCATGTACTCCTCTGTTTCTGTCACCCCTCCTTCCCCATCCTCTCTCCTTCTCCTCTACCCATGTACTCTTCCGTTTCTGTCACCCCTCCTCCCCCATCCTCTCTCCTTCTCCGCTACCCATGTACTCCTCTGTTTCTGTCACCCCTCCTCCCCCATCCTCTCTCCTTCTCCTCTACCCATGTACTCCTCTGTTTCTGTCACCCCTCCTTCCCCATCCTCTCTCCTTCTCCTCTACCCATGTACTCCTCTGTTTCTGTCACCCCTCCTCCCCCATTCTCTCTCCTTCTCCTCTACCCATGTACTCCTCTGTTTCTGTCACCCCTCCTCCCCCATCCTCTTTCCTCCTCTACCCATGTACTCCTCTGTTTCTGTCACCCCTCCTCTTCCCATCCTCTCTCCTTCTCCTCTACCCATGTACTCCTCTGTTTCTGTCACCCCTCCTCTTCCCATCCTCTCTCCTTCTCCTCTTCCCATGTACTCCTCTGTTTCTGTCACCTCTCCTCTTCCCATCCTATCTCCTTCTCCTCTTCCCATGTACTCCTCTGTTTCTGTCACCCCTCCTCTTCCCATCCTCTCTCCTTCTCCACTACCCATGTACTCCTCTGTTTCTGTCACCCCTCCTCTTCCCATCCTCTCTCCTTCTCCACTACCCATGTACTCCTCTGTTTCTGTCACCCCTCCTCTTCCCATCCTCTCTCCTTCTCGTCTACCCATGTACTCCTCTGTTTCTGTCACCTCTCCTCCCCCATCCTCTCTCCTTCTCCACTACCCATGTACTCCTCTGTTTCTGTCACCCCTCCTCTTCCCATCCTCTCTCCTTCTCCACTACCCATGTACTCCTCTGTTTCTGTCACCTCTCCTCTTCCCATCCTCTCTCCTTCTCCACTACCCATGTACTCCTCTGTTTCTGTCACCCCTCCTCTTCCCATCCTCTCTCCTTCTCGTCTACCCATGTACTCCTCTGTTTCTGTCACCCCTCCTCTTCCCATCCTCTCTCCTTCTCCACTACCCATGTACTCCTCTGTTTCTGTCACCCCTCCTCTTCCCATCCTCTCTCCTTCTCCACTACCCATGTACTCCTCTGTTTCTGTCACCCCTCCTCTTCCCATCCTCTCTCCTTCTCGTCTACCCATGTACTCCTCTGTTTCTGTCACCTCTCCTCCCCCATCCTCTCTCCTTCTCCACTACCCATGTACTCCTCTGTTTCTGTCACCCCTCCTCTTCCCATCCTCTCTCCTTCTCCACTACCCATGTACTCCTCTGTTTCTGTCACCCCTCCTCTTCCCATCCTCTCTCCTTCTCCACTACCCATGTACTCCTCTGTTTCTGTCACCCCTCCTCTTCCCATCCTCTCTCCTTCTCCACTACCCATGTACTCCTCTGTTTCTGTCACCCCTCCTCTTCCCATCCTCTCTCCTTCTCGTCTACCCATGTACTCCTCTGTTTCTGTCACCTCTCCTCTTCCCATCCTCTCTCCTTCTCGTCTACCCATGTACTCCTCTGTTTCTGTCACCTCTCCTCCCCCATCCTCTCTCCTTCTCGTCTACCCATGTATTCCTCTGTTTCTGTCACCTCTCCTCTTCCCATTCTCTTAATGATCTTCCTGAATCCATCTGAATGGGTTTTTCTAAGATAAGTCAATGGCACATCCACAATTGGATAACTTTTTATTTTTGTAGGGAAGAGGAATCAGAGGAAATATTCTATAGAGGGAGAGAGAGACAGAGAGAAAAAGTCCGGCCCAGTCGTGTTGGATTGCAAAATAGAATCAAGCCGCTCAGAAGCAATTTCAATTAATCTGTGTTTGTATTGGAGCCACATGCTTTGTCTTGTAGCCAATCCCACTTGGCTTATCAGACACAATTTGTGGTGGATGCAACCTGTCCACACACACACTCCACCGCTACGGCCTGGCAGCCAAGATGGCACTTCATCGAACACTACTAAATGTTATTCACTTTTATTGCGATTGACATTTCAGCTGTCCAGGTTGTAGAAGTAGAGTTTCCTATAAGGACTGTACTACATTATACCATTTCCATCTTATTGTCACCATTATCATTACTTACACTCTGAAGGACTATACGACAGCATGTTATCTGTTTATCTTGTCAATCACCATGTCCCACACTTTTGCACATTGACCATTAGAGAGAGAGAGAGAGAGAGAGAGAGAGAGAGAGAGAGAGAGAGAGAGAGAGAGAGAGAGAGAGAGAGAGAGAGAGAGAGAGAGAGAGAGACTATTCTCCATGTTCTGTAGTGTATGTATACCTGATCCAGTGCTGCTATGTTTAGGGAATGATGACATATTGAAGGGTTTATTTACATAAAGGTCTACTGTATAAGGCTAGATATACGATCCACATGTCTGGTCTTGACGGTGCTGCTTTGGGAGATACGGGAGAAAGGTGAATTATTTAAAATGGTGTATTAGTAAGGAGGATCTATAGGTTGTGTATTAAGGCAGAGATTATTGAAAGGGCTCCATAATGACTTCATATGCATAACACCTTTTTCAACCAATCACCTCTATCTAACAACATCAACAAACCTCATGATCAACCTCAGGCATTATTCCTATGTGTGGTACGAGGTACTTGTGCTGTTCAAATCTCTTTCTATTTTCTCTTCTTGTTTTGTCTTCCCACTTCCTCAATCAATCAGTCGAATGTATTTATAAAGCCCTTTTTACATCAGCCGATGTCACAAAGTGCTTATACAGAAACCCAGCCTCAAACCCCAAACAGCAAGCAATGCAGATGTAGAAGCACGGTGGCTAGGAAAAACTCCCTAGAAAGGCCAGAACGCATTTTGAGCCATAAATGTTGACTCCTCCCCCCCGTTAAAAGTGACTTCCTCTCCAGATTATTAAAGGGTCCAATCATTGTGAACGTATCAAAACATTGACACAGCCTAACGTATCTGATTTAATATTACTTTGTACAATTGAACAGTAAAAGCAACCTCCGTTTTTTTTTCATCGCTTCTTTTCGGTTCACCAAACTGAAACTGTCGCAATAATGAAGAAAAATAAAGATTGAATGATGAACATGTGTAAAATGTATTGTAAATACCAAGCCCGGTGGCAATATAAACCATATGGTAATTTCCCACTGGAATAGAACAGATGACATGTTAGCCAGAAGAGGAAGAAAACTCTAGAATGTTAAACCCATGTTGTCCTTCACAAACCCTTCCTTGGTAGCTTGGCTGCAGTACCTGACTCTGTTGTAAAATGTATTGGATGAAATAAAAATACACTGAAATTGTTTACGAGAAAAGACTGTCTCAAGTTTCAATGAGTGTTTATCAGCAGTGTATTTGTCATGCGTATGTGTGTTGCATGCGTACACAGATCACACATTCCTTTAAAGCACAGGCACACGTGTCTGAACATACGTTAATGAAAGTGTTTCCGTGAGTAGTTGGACAACTGTTGGCCTTTTAAAGCAGCAACAGTAGATCCTAGTCGAGACCTAAAGACACGGAAAACACAAGGACCGTCCACTGACTGCTACACCATCTGTTACAGCCCGTAAGCTAACTCAATGACTCAGACATGGTTCTATTTATACACTATACTGTATATTCTAATAGGGAATGAAAAAGTTTGACTTCTAATTTTCATTTTAATTTTAAATAAAAGATTTAACTGAAGGGATGGTGATAGTGGGGTGGGGAAGGAATCTATGTAGCCTTGCCACATATGTTTAATAATGATTATAAACTGGGTGGGTTGAGCCCTGAATGCTGATTGGCTGACAGCCGTGGTAAATCAGACCGTATACCACGGGTATGACAAAACATGTATTTTTACTGCTCTAATTACGTTGGCAGCCAGTTTATAATAGCAATAAGGCACCTCTGGGATTTGTGGTCAATATACCACACCCCCTCGGGCCTTAGATTGCACACAGGTGAACTTTATTTAACTAACTATGTGACTTCTGAAGGTAATTGGTTGCACCAGATCTTATTTAGGGGCGTCATAGCAAAGGGGGTGAATACCTATGCACACACCACTTTTCTGTTTTTAATTTGGACTATGTTGTGTATGTCCATTCCATGAAATCCAAGTAAAAATCCACTGAAATGACAGGTTGTAATGCAACACAATAGGAACAACACCAAGGGGGTGAATACTTTCGCAGGGCACTGTATGTAGAGTCAAACAAAACAGGATGGGAGGAAGACCTATATAGCCTTGCCATGTGGTGAAGTGTGCTTATGATATGGCCATGGCGTTACAGTGGGGATGATCTTGTTCTGTTATGCACAGTAGAATCAAACCTCTCGGATGTGGATATCTCTCTTTAAGGAGCTATAATCCCCTCGGATGGCTATAGGCCACCAACTTCTCATTTTGATTTTCAATAACGTTCTTCCTGGAAAGAAATCCCCCATTCACGCTCTCTCCGCTCCTCACCGACTCTAGGAAAGGTCAAACTTCATTTCATCATTCTTATCATCATGACACTCACAGAGTGGTGGCTGCCATTTTGGATTTAAGTTGTCAAAGCCTCAGCCGGGGGTGAGGGAAGTCAACCCGGTCTCTATGGTAACTAATGTGTGATAGGCTAAGAGAATGTATCTCACACTGACCGTGACTAAATCATGTTCCTCACTGGCACCCTATTCCCTATTTAGTGCAGTACTCTCTCTCTCTCGATCTCTCTCCTCTCTCTCTGTCTCTCTCTGTCTCTCTCTGTCTCTCTCTGTCTCCCTCTGTCTCTCTCTGTCTCTCTCTGTCTCCCTCTCTCTCTCTCTCTCTCTCTCACACTCTCTCTCTCACACACACACACACACACACACACACACACACACACACACACACACACACACACACACACACACACACACACACACACATACACATACACATACACATACACACACACACAGACCCTACACATCGATGGCATTTGAGAGTCTTTCAGAAACATTAAATACTCACAAGAACGATTAAGATGCAGGGCCTTTAATTTATTGTAATCATGTCCAAGAGTGTAGCATGAATTACATAATGTAATCACTACCTCTCACACAATCTAGATCAAGTAAATTAAGACTGGCTGTTTCATTACCCTGTAATATATTGTAATGGTCTATGTCAACTCTTACTCCACGAGGTCCGGAGTCTGCTGGTTTTCTATTCGACCTGATAATTAATTGTACCCGTCTGGTGTCCCAGGTCTAAATCAGTCCCCGATAGGGAAGATTTAAAAAATTGGTACTGGCTTCGAGGTCCAGAGATCAAATCAAAACCTAGGAAGCAAAACCTAAACCTAGGAAGCAACCTAGAGAGGAACCAGGCTATGAGGGGTGGCCAGTCCTCTTCTGGCTGTGCCGGGTGGAGATTATAACAGAACATGGCCAAGATGTTCAAATGTTCATAGATGGCCAGCATGGTCAAATAATAATAATCACAGTAGTTGTCGAGGGTGCAACAAGTCAGCACCTCAGGAGTAAATGTCAGTTGGCTTTTCATAGCCGATCATTAAGAGTATCTCTACCACTCCTGCTGTCTCTAGAGAGTTGAAAACAGCAGGTCTGGGACAGGTAGACGTCCGGTGAACAGGTCAGGGTTTCATAGCCGCAGGCAGAACAGTTGAAACTGGAGCAGCAGCACGGCCAGGTGGACTGGGGACAGCAAGGATTCATCATGCCAGGTAGTCCTGAGGCATGGTCCTAGGGCTTAGGTCCTCCGAGAGAGAGAAAGAAAGAAAGAGAGAAAGAGAGAATTAGAGAGAGCATACTTAAATTCACACAGGACACCGGATAAGACCGGAGAAGTACTCCAGATATAACAGACTGACCCTAGCCCCCCGACACATAAACTACTGCAGCATAAATACTGGAGGCTGAGAGAGGAGGGGTCAGGAGACACTCTGGCCCCATCCGATGATACAGGCAGGATATAACCCCACCCACTTTGCCAAAGCACAGCCCCCACACCACTAGAGGGATATCTTCAACCACCAACTTACCATCCTGAGACAAGGCCGAGTATAGCCCACAAAGATCTCCGCCACGGCACAACCCAAGGGGGGGGGCCAACCCGGACAGGAAGATCACGTCAGTGACTCAACCCACTCAAGTGACGTACCCCTCCTAGGGACGGTATGGAAGAGCACTAGTAAGCCAGTGACTCAGCCCCTGTAATACGGTTAGAGTTAGAGAATCACAGTGGAGAGAGGGGAACCGGCCAGGCAGAGACAGCAAGGGCGGTTCGTCGCTCCAGAGCCTTTCCGTTCACCTTCACACTCCTGGGCCAGACTACACTCAATCATATGACCTACTGAAGAGATGAGTCTTCAGTAAAGACTTAAAGGTTGAGACCGAGTCTGCGTCTCTCACATGGGTAGGCAGACCATTCCATAAAAATTGAGCTCTACAGGAGCTCTGCCTCCAGCTGTTTGCTTAGAAATTCTTGGGCTCTTTGAATTCTTGGGCTCTTTGACTTTCCTCACCCCCTCCTGAGGCTTTTACAATTTAAATCCAAGACGGCAGCCACCACTCTGCGAGTGTCATGATGATAAGAAAAATGAAATAAAGTTTGACCTCTATGTCATTCCGTTTCATTACTATGTCAGTTGGTGTGTAGCTACAGTGCCTGCAAAATCAATGTATTTCAACGTTATCCTTTGGAGTTAGGGCTATGATATGGTTTAAAGTTCCAGTACATTTAGGTCATAGTGTCTATAGCTTTGTGAACAACTTTGAAGTAAATGTTGACAAGATTAATTTGATCTGAACAAAAAGGTCATCTGTAAAAGGTGTACAGTTGAAGTCAGAAGTTTACATACACTTAGATTGGAGTCATTAAAACTAGTTTTTCAACCACTCCACAAATTTCTTGTTAACAAATTATAGTTTTGACAAGTCGGTTAGGACATCTACTTTGTGCATGACAAGTCATTTTTCCAACACTTGTTTACAGACAGATTTTTTTCACTTATAATTCATTGTATCACAATTCCAGTGGGTCAGAAGTTTACATACACTAAGTTGACTGTGCCTTTAAACAGCTTGGAAAATTCCAGAAAATGATGTCATGGCTTTAAAAGCTTCTGATAGGCTAATTGACCTCATTTGAGTCAATTGGAGGTGTACATGTGGATGTATTTCAAGGTCTACCTTCAAACTCAGTGCCTCTTTGCTAGACATCATGGGAAAATAAAAGAAAATCAGCCAAGACCTCAGAAAACAAATTGTAGATTTCCACAAGTCTGGTTCATCCTTGGGAGCAATTTCCAAACGCTTGAAGGTACCACGTTCATCTGTACAAACAATAGTATGCAAGTATACACACCATGGGTCCATGCAGCCGTCATCCCGCTCAGGAAGGAGACACGTTCTGTCTTTTAGAGATGAACGTATTTTGGTGCAAAAATTGCAAATCAATCCCAGAACAACAGCAAAGGACCTTGTGAAGATGCTGGAGGAAACAGGTACAAAAGTATCTATATCCACAGTTAAACAAGTCCTATATCGACATAACTTGAAAGGCCGCTCAGCAAGGAAGAAGCCACTGCTCCAAAACCGCCATAAAAAAGCCAGACTGCGGTTTGCAACTGCACATGGGGACAAAGATCGTACTTTATGGAGAAATGCCATCTGGTCAGATGAAACAAAAATAGAACTGTTTGGCCATAATGACCATCGTTATGTTTGGAGGAAAAAGGGGGAGGCTTGCAATAACACAATCCCAACCGTGAATCTCGGGGGTGGCAGCATCATGTTGTGGAGGTGCTTTGCTGCAGGAGGGACTGATGCACATCACAAAACAGATGGCATCATGAGGAAGGACAATTATGTGTATATATTGAAGCAACATCTCAAGACATCAGTCAGGAAGTAAAGCTTGGTCGCAAATGGGTCTTCCAAATGGACAATGACCTCAAGCATACTTCCGAAGTTGTGGCAAAATGGCTTAAGGACAACAAAGTCAAGGTAATGTAGTGGCCATCAGAAAGCCCTGACCTCAATCGTATAGAAGATTTGTAGGCAGAACTGAAAAAGCTTGTGTGAGCAAGGAGGCCTACAAACCTGACTCAGTTACACCAGCTCTGTCAGGAGGAATGGGCCAAAATTCACCCAAGCTTGTGGAAAGCTACCCGAAACGTTTGACCCAAGTTTTAAACAATTTAAAGGCAATGCTACCAAATACTCATTGAGTGTGTGTAAACTTCTGAACTTCTGATGAAAGAAATAAAATCTGAAATCAATCATTCTCTCTACTATTATTCTGACATTTCACATTCTTACAATAAAGTGGTGATCCTAACTGACCTCAGACAGGGAATTTTTACAAGGATTAAATGTTAGGAATTGTGAAAAACTGAGTTTAAATATATTTGGCTACGGTGTAAACTTCTGACTTCAGCTGCATCTATTTTGTTGATTAAATTCTAGTAGGCCTGAATGAAATAACATGTGGAGGGGTAATAGTATTATAACAGATATAGGGAGGGAGGAGGGGAGGACAACACAACATAACCATCCCCTACTGTCCTCTATCTCACAACTGATTCAATAAAAAACTATCTCACAATTCTGCAATGAATAGTGTGTTTTGACCTCTGTAGCACAGGCTAACACCTCACCCTTGCCATAAGTATACACATCGTATTTACTGCCCCACACACTGAATTAATGACACACACACACACACACACACACACATAAAGTGTGACAATTGGACCTTTGGTGTGAATGTGTGTGTGCTTGCATGCCTTTGTGTGATTGTGTGCGTGAAACGCAGTGCGTTTGTGCTTGCATGCTTTTATGTGTCGGCCTTCTTGCCTGTGTGTGTGTGTGTGTGTGTGTGTGTGTGTGTGTGTGTGTGTGTGTGTGTGTGTGTGTGTGTGTGTGTGTGTGTGCGTGCGTGCGTGAAGGGGGTGCGTGCGTGCGTGTGTGTGTGCGTGCGTGTGTGCCTGCTAGATACAGCAGCATCTTCGCTACAGTAATTAACGTGGAGTGCCTTTAAAGTAAATTCTGGTCATGGGTGATGAGGTAATGACTCATAATCATATGCGGAGGAAAGGCGACTGATTGTTGTCACTCTCACTGTGGTTCATTGGCACAGGAGGGATGGGGTCACTATGTGGCAGGTCCCCTCTTGTCTAGTGAGTGTGATTGGTTCAGGAGAGATGGGGTCACTATGTGACAGGTCCCCTCTTGTCTTGTGAGTGTGATTGGCACAGGAGGGATTGGGTCACTATGTGGCAGGTCCCCTCTTGTCTAGTGAGTGTGATTGGTTCAGGAGAGATGGGGTCACTATGTGGCAGGTCCCCTTTTGTCTTGTGAGTGTGATTGGCTCGGGAGGGATTGGGGCACTATGTGGCAGGTCCCCTCTTGTCTAGTGAGTGTGATTGGTTCAGGAGAGATGGGGTCACTATGTGGCAGGTCCACTGAGATGTTGTTAGAATTACTTAATAATAATGTGGCCACGGTAGATGAATCAGGAAAATTGTGATAGAGACTGGATCCAGCATCATGAGGTTGTGTCCAGTGCCGGCCAATTGTTTGTCTTCTTTTGTAAGAAGCACAGAGGAAGGCATATATCAACATTCTCAGAAACCTTTTCAAACGTCTGAAATGGCCGTCTGTTTCTAGTGATCAGACTGGATAGGTAGGTAGGTGGCTGTGGAGATGTTGTATATTTGCTCCAGTGGCTCAGTCACGGAGAAAGATAGAGGGAAACCTTGCCAGTAGTCTCCCTGACGTCACACACACACACACACACACACACACACACACACACACACACACACACACACACACACACACACACACACACACACACACACACACACACACACACACACACACACACACACACACACACACACACACACACACTTGCTTTGGCAGGTTGTTGCACTGGCAGTGACAGCTGCTTCAGCTTGAGCCCAGGCATCAAAACCCAAATGTCAAACAGTTACAAACAGTTACAAACACACACACAATCACAAACACAATCACAATCACAAACACAAACAAACACACATAACAAAACGTTCATGGGCTAGAAGACTGAGAGGCGACCAACAAGCCAATATTAAGAAGACAGGGAGAGAAGTTAGTGTGTGTGTGTGTGTGTGTGTGTGTGTGTGTGTGTGTGTGTGTGTGTGTGTGTGTGTGTGTGTGTGTGTGTGTGTGTGTGTGTGTGTGTGTGTGTGTGTGTGTGTGTGTGTGTGTGTGTGTGTGTCATAGAGAGATGAGGAATGGAGAGTGATAAAAAGGAGAGAATGAAGGTAAATGGATAGATGACCAGGGTGCACTGCTGAGGTGTTGAAGAATGAGGGTAAATTAAGGTCAATGGATAGATGACCAGGGAGCACTGCTGAGGTGTTGAAGAATGAGGGTAAATGAAGGTAAATGGATAGATGACCAGGGAGCACTGCTGAGGTGTTGAAGAATGAAGGTAAATGAAGGTAAATGGATAGATGACCAGGGAGCACTGCTGAGGTGTTGAAGAATGAGGGTAAATTGATAGATGACCAGGGTGCACTGCTGCAGTGTTGAAGAATGAGGGTAAATGAAGGTAAATGGATAGATGACCAGGGAGCACTGCTGAGGTGTTGAAGAATGAGGGTAAATTGATAGATGACCAGGGTGCACTGCTGCAGTGTTGAAGAATGAGGGTAAATGAAGGTAAATGGATAGATGACCAGGGAGCACTGCTGCAGTGTTGAAGAATGAGGGTAAAGGGATAGATGACCAGGGTGCACTGCTGCCATGTTGAAGAATGAGGTTAAATGAAGGTAAATGGATAGATGACCAGGGTGCACTGCTGCGGTGTTGAAGAATGAGGGTAAATTAAGGTAAATGGATAGATGACCAGGGAGCACTGCTGAGGTGTTGAAGAATGAGGGTAAATGAAGGTAAATGGATAGATGACCAGGGAGCACTGCTGAGGTGTTGAAGAATGAGGGTAAATGAAGGTAAATGGATAGATGACCTGGGTGCACTGCTGAGGTGTTGAAGAATGAGGGTAAAGGGATAGATGACCAGGGTGCACTGCTGCCATGTTGAAGAATGAGGGTAAATGGATAGATAACCAGGGAGCACTGCTGAGGTGTTGAAGAATGAGGGTAAATGAAGGTAAATGGATAGATGACCAGGGTGCACTGCTGCGGTGTTGAAGAATGAGGGTAAATTAAGGTAAATGGATAGATGACCAGGGTGCACTGCTGCAGTGTTGAAGAATGAGGGTAAATGAAGGTAAATGGACAGATGACCAGGGAGCACTGCTGAGGTGTTGAAGAATGAGGGTAAAGGGATAGATGACCAGGGTGCACTGCTGACATGTTGAAGAATGAGGGTAAATGAAGGTAAATGGATAGATGACCAGGGAGCACTGCTGAGGTGTTGAAGAATGAGGGTAAATGAAGGTAAATGGATAGATGACCAGGGAGCACTGCTGAGGTGTTGAAGAATAAGAATAATGCTTGTGATGCATTTTCTTAGCTCTTTCTCTCGCTCTGTCTCTCCCTCGTTTAATTTCTCTCTTTATCTCTCCCTCGTTTCATTTCTCTCTCTATCTGCCCCTCCCTTATTCTCTCCCTCATTCCCTAAGCTGTCTGTTTCTTTTTTCTCATTCTCTACCTCTCTAATAATTTCCTCAGCTTTCTCATTCTCTCTCTCTATATATATATATATATCTCGTTCTCTCTTCCTCTCTATTTGTCTCTCCCACTCGTTTCCTCAGCTTTTTTCTCTTTCTATATTTCTCTTTCCCTCCCACATTTAATCAGTTCTTTAATTCTCTCTCTCTCTCTCTCTCTCTCTCTATCTCTGTGAAGAGAGAGAAACCCCTTGAGTAAATCCTGTCAAAGAAGAAGCCGACACCCTTTACTTTTCCTTTTCTGTCAGATAAATTATATATTTTAACAAGGACTGAAATCCAAGAACAGTCTTAAATACAATCCTCACACTAGTCTAGTTTAAACCTGAACTTCTCTTCATTCGTGACACCCTCTCCTTGTCTCGTGCTCCGACTTCACCGCTGCTCTGTTGTACAATAGTTAACTCAGTCCGTTAACTCATCTAGTTAACTTGCCCTGCGCCAATTAAGGATGAACCCATGTCCCACTGACTTTCCATGTCCCTTTGACAGCGTGAGCAAAAAGCCATTTCCCCCTTGTGTGTTCTGTGTAGGAGGTGGAAGGACCACATGCTGATTTCAGACGCTATTAGATGTTAATACATGTTGCTGTCTTCTCTATAGAAGACAAAACACCATTCGTATAACATTCTATTCCGGAATAGAACCTATTACATTGTTCTGTCGTCATGATTCTGACATTCCAACACTTAACTTGTCACAGCCCACAGAATTACGTATAGAATCTAAGTAATTGGATCTCTGTGTCACAGCCTTTGCTTTCACACATGCTAATATATCTTTACATAGATGACAATGATACATATATGACAATGACACATAGATGACAATGACACATAGATGACAATGATACATATATAACAATGGCACATAGATGACAATGACACATAGATGACAATGACACATAGATGACAATGACACATAGATGACAATGGCACATAGATGACAATGATACATATATAACAATGACACATAGATGACAATGACACATGATGACAATGACACATAAATTACAATGACACATATATAACAATGACACATAGATGACAATGACACATATATAACAATGACACATAGATGCCAATGACACATAGATGACAATGACACATAGATGACAATGACACATAGATGACAATGACACATAGATAACAATGGCACATAGATGACAATGACACATAGATAACAATGACACATAGATAACAATGACACATAGATAACAATGACACATAGATGACAATGACACATAGATAACAATGACACATAGATAACAATGACACATAGATAACAATGACACATAGATGACAATGACACATAGATGACAATGACACATAGATAACAATGACACATAGATAACAATGACACATAGATAACAATGACACATAGATGACAATGACACATAGATAACAATGACACATAGATGACAATGACACATAGATAACAATGACACATAGATGACAATGACACATAGATGACAACGAGGGACTGGCTGTATTGAGTTGATTGCTTGGAGCAGATATATTTCTAATCCACATGGTGTTGGTGGAGATGTTTAATGGTGACAGTTGAAGACGTAGATGGAGAGGTAGTAGATTACGTGGTCTGCGTACCAAATGGTATCCCTATTCCATCTATAGCGCACTACTGTTGACCAGAACCCTATGTGCCCTGCACTCTTAGACAAAACACTGCTTTCTAGAAACTAAAAGGGGTATTCGGCTGTCCTCATGGGAGAACCCTTTCAAGTAGCCTTTTTGGTTTCAGGTAGAATGTTTTTGTTCCAGATAGAACCCTTTTGAGTTCCATGTAGATTCTAAAAAAAGGGTTATACATGGAACCCAAATTAGTTCTACCTGGAACCAAAATGGGTTATCCAATGGGGAAGCCGAAGAACCCTTTTGGAACCCTATTTTCTAAGACTGTGGTCAAAAGTAGTGCACAGAATAGGGAATTAGGGTGCCATTTGGAAAGCAGACTTGGACTAGATGCACATGATCTGAAATACAAAACGGTGTGTTAGATAGCATGTCTGGCTACGCTCACCATAATATAACCCTGTTTCATCACATCACTATAATAATGTACGGGTTCACAGATGAAGCATGCTAATCCATTTGTACGCCTACACACACACACACACACACACACACACACACACACACACACACACACACACACACACACACACACACACACACACACACACACACACACACACACACACACACACACACACACACACACACACACACACACACACCACACTGTACACCTAGCTACTGCGTAAGCGGTCCATGATCATGGGTGAACCTTGCGACGCATAATGCATTTGCATGGCAACTGATACAAACAAATACGAATGCTGGATATTACATGGATTTACTTCAAGACATTAAAGGGTGTGTGTGCGTGCGTGCACGTGCGTGTGTGTGCGTGCGTGCGCATGTGTGTGTGTGTGTGTACGTGCGCGTGCGTGTGCGTGTGTGCAGAGAGGGGAACATGCTGGTGGTCCTATCTGTTGTTGACAACCGTTGATGATGAGTAAGTATTTGTGTTCCATACTGACGCCCACTCATCATGAAGAGGGAAGTGTTCTGTGTTTTCTCTCTCTTTCTCTCTGTCTCTGTCTCTCTCTCTCTCTTTACCTCACTCTCCACTTCTCCTCTTGTCCGTTCATCCGGTTACCTGCTGCACACTTTGCCCTTCTCCAGTCTCTCTGTCTGTCAAAAACAAACACAGAAAAACAAACATATTTAGAGAGGTTTCTGTTCAAGTCTGGCTAAGTGATTGACTGTAAACAAACATTTCTATCATGATCAAGGTCTTTCATTTTCAAATGGTGAACATGTTTACTCAGAAACAGTTGATCATTCACTATGACAACCGGAGGAGTCAAACTGTTGTATCCATGACGTCCTCTATTTCACCTCTTCATATTTTCTATGTCATCATTCTGCTCCCAACCCCCCCCCCCCCACAATCGCCCTGTCATAGTTGTAATTGTATTTCACACCTTGTCATCACGGTCTGCCCGGCCTGAAGATCAGAGCTCTGATTGATTATGCACTGTTGGAGTGTTGGAGTGTACACACACAGACACACACACTGTCACACACACACAGACACACACACAGACACCACACTGCGCACACACACACACACACCACACTGTCACACACACACAGACACACACACTGTCACACACACACAGATGCACACACACACACACCACACTGCACACACACACACACCACGCGCACACAGGCACACACACACAGCTGTTGTATGCCTGATCTTCAATAAATTCCTCTTCGTCAACCTGTGTGAGTTTCAGTTGTTTCATTCGCCATGTGGCAATGTAGGAGCGGGAGCAGAAGAACGATGGATGGGCACTGAGTCACTGGCCTCCATCTAGTCCTGTCATTCTCTTACGTTACTCATCCCCGTTACTCACACAGCCATTCATCTCACTCTCTGGATTGCCTGGCAAATGTTTCATCTGTCCATCCGTATCTCGCTCTACTACCCCCATCCTCCCATGCTGCTTGCTAAACTCAGGTTGACGTTAATTTTTATGAGTCTTGTCCTGGAGGCAGAACTGAGCGATTTCCACTAAATGGGCCAGCTACAAAGTCAAAATGGTCTATATTTAAAAATGAATTTAAGGTTAGGGTTAGGCATTAGGGTTAGCAGTATAGTTAAGGTTATGGTTAAGGTTATAGTTGGGTTTAAAATCAGATTTGATGACTGTGGCTGTGCCAGCTAGTGACCACTATGCAGAGCAGCCTCCAGAACAAGACGCTAACCTGCTTGCTATAGCCTACAGTCTGACCCAGGGGCGGACTGGGACCAGAAGTCGTCCTGTGCATTTCTAACACACCTGCCCATGTTTTTCCTCAAGGCTCACATTAGTAGCCAAATAATGATCATTTTGCGCAAAACATTTCCGGCCCTGGCCTAGCTAATCACACAAAGTACATCAGCAAGAATCCCATTCCAACACTTTAGGCCAACAGAACATATCCGACCCTGGCCTAGCTAATCACACAAAGTACATCAGCAAGAATCCCATTGCAACACTTTAGGCCAACAGAACATATCCGACCCAGCGCTTCATCTTGTCTTTTCCTGTCATGCTTTTATTGCTCCACTGTTTTCCATCAACACAAATGCTGACAGTTGCAATTTGGACAGTCAATTCACCTAAACAAGCCCTTTATGTCGGGCTACTGATCCTCGGCATAGTGTCCATGAGCAGGCAGAGTTGGATCCTCTGGATATTTCATAAGGAAGATCAAAGACTCAACATCGTTATGGTTTTTTACTTCAAAAGCATCTCCAGCTGTAAGCTGGGACTTCATTAGCCTATGTAACAATGTCCTTATCTTCTTTCATGAAAAGCTTTGAAAAGCTTCAGGCTTAACAGGAAAAGGGGTGTTCCGTCCTTCACACAGCGAACAAACCACCTCAGCACGCGGGCTCTCCTGGCAATCCTTGGCGAATGGCGGGAAAACGGACCCCCCCCCCGCGAGGAGCCTGCACTGAAGATGTATGTTGTGTTGAAAGGGCGAGGTTCAAACTGCACTGTGTTGAAGATGTATGTTGTGTTGAAAGGGCGAGGTTCAAACTGCACTGTGCTGAAGATGTATGTTGTGTTGAAAGGGCGAGGTTCAAACTGCACTGTACTGAAGATGTATGTTGTGTTGAAAGGGCGAGGTTCAAACTGCACTGTGCTGAAGATGTATGTTGTGTTGAAAGGGCGAGGTTCAAACTGCACTGTGCTGAAGATGTATGTTGTGTTGAAAGGGCG
>NC_074704.1:10219452-10221952 GCF_029448725.1 Salvelinus fontinalis
CTTGACTTTGTTGGCCTTAAGCCATTTTGCCACAACTTTGGAAGTATGCTTGCGGTCATTGTCCATTTGGAAGATCCATTTGCGACCAAGCTTTAACTTCCTGACTGATGTCTTGAGATGTTGCTTCAATATATCCACGTAATTTCCCTTCCTCATGATGCCATCTATTTTGTGAAGTGCACCAGTCCCTCCTGCAGCAAAGCACCCCCACAACATGATGCTGCCACCCCCGTGCTTCACGGTTGGGATGGTGTTCTTCGGCTTGCAAGCTTCCCCCTTTTTCCTCCAAACATAATGATGGTCATTATGGCAAAACAGTTCTATTTTTGTTTCATCAGACCAGAGGACATTTCTCCAAAAAGTACCATCTTTGTCCTCATGTGCAATTGCAAACCATAGTCTGGCTTTTTTTATGGCGGTTTTGGAGAAGTGGCTTCTTCCTTGCTGAGCGGCCTTTCAGGTTTTTTCGATATAGGACTCGTTTTACTGAGGATATAGATACTTTGGTACCTGTTTCCTCCAGCATCTTCACAAGGTCCTTTGCTGTTTTTCTGGGATTGATTTGCAAATTTCGCACCAAAGTAAGTTCATCTCTAGGAGACGGGTCTAGTGTCTCCTTCCTGAGCGGTATGACGGCTGCGTGGTCCCATGGTGTTTATACTTGCATATTATTGTTTGTACAGATGAACGTGGTACCTTCAGGCATTTGGAAATTGCCCCCAAGGATGAACCAGACTTGTCAAGGTCTACCATTTTTTTTCTGAGGTCTTAGCTGATTTCTTTAGATTTTCCCAGGATGTCAAGCAAACAGGCACTGAGTTTGAAGGTAGGCCTTGAAATACATCCACAGGTACACCTCCAATTGACTCAAATTATTTCAATTCGCCTGTCAGAATCTTCTAAAGCCATGACATAATTTTCTGGAATTTTCCAAGTTGTTTAACTTAGTGTATGTAAACTTATGGCCCACTGGAATTGTGATACAGTGAATTATAAGTTAAATAATCTGTCTGTAAACAATTGCTGGAAACATTACTTGTGTCATGGACACAGTAGATGTCCTAACCGACTTGCCAAAACTAATATTTGTTAACAAGAAATATGTGGAGCGGTTGAAAAACGAGTTTTAATGACTCCAACCTAAGTGTATGTAAACTTCTGACTTCAACTGTATATATGAGTCCAAGCCTGAAAGAATAAAACTGAATTAAAATAATGATTGTGCCGTTTAACAATACATAGCCTTCCGCATATTACAAAAACTTTTAAAATATCTTTGGTACATTATTGGTATTGTCTAAATTAAACAAATGCAGAGTTAGCCTACAATTATAGTGAGTTTGTATTTGATTTTGAATAGCCTAGTAGTAGGGCATATTTGATATTTTGATAATTACCTTTAGCTACACATAATATCTCACCAACCTTGGTTTCCATCTCCTTTCTCTCCTTCATTTGTTTCTCCAGCGTGCAGAGAGTGGGGCTGTCAACAGTTTAATGATTAACATTTTGTTGTGAAAACATGTTCCTGAACAGATTTAACTTGCTTTCCCATTTACGCACCGGGTAGCTGCAGGAACAGGTTTGGAGAGGCCATGGCATACAGAGTAGCGCGGTGAAATATTCAGAGTAGCCTACCTGAAGTGTGAAAGGAACCGCCGGGAACGTGACCTCCATTCGCTGTTCCAGTGCATATGGATGACACATCACCCTTTTGTTCCTGCCCATTTGATAATGGTCCATTCTAAATCAAAACACATTTTACACATTAGTAAAGACCAGATTAAATTGAGAATAGTTTGATGGGTGAAATTGTCATCCCTTCCTCCCCCCTCTCTCTCTCCCTCCCTCTGTCCTCCAGCCGTCTATTAACAACAATCCATGGATGCTCCTGTACTTCATCTCCTTCCTCCTCATCGTCAGTTTCTTCGTTCTCAACATGTTCGTGGGCGTGGTGGTGGAGAACTTCCACAAGTGCAGACAGAACCAGGAAGTGGAGGAGGCCAAAAGGAGGGAGGAGAAACGACAGAGACGCATGGAGAAGAAGAGGAGGAGTAAGAGGGGGAGGGATGGGGAAAGAGGGAGAGAGAGAGGGGAAGAATGGAGGGAAGGAGGAATGGAGATGCAGGGAGGAGGGAGGGATGGAAGGAGGGAGGGAGAGAGATGGAGGGAGGGGGGAGGGAAGGAGGGAAGGAGGGATGGAGGGGGAGGAATGGGGAAGGAAAGAGAGAGAGAAGTTTACATAGAGGTCAAACTGAAAGTTGGGGAGGATGGGGTCAAACTGAAAGTTGGGGAGGATTGGGTGAAACTGAAAGTCGGGGAAGATTTGGGTCAAACTGAAAGTTGGGGAGGATGGGGTCAAACTGAAAGTAGGGGAGGATGGGGTCAAACTGAAAGTAGGGGAGGATGGGGTAAAACTATCTTGGGAGCCCGAGAATTAAAGTAGAATGTTTAACTGGCCCGTCTGCAGGTGGTGTGATGTAATACATGATGATATCAT
>NC_074704.1:10226952-10234452 GCF_029448725.1 Salvelinus fontinalis
TCGATACGTGGAATAACAAGCGGTTGTGTTATCTGATTGGAAAGCTTATGCAGCTCGAGACCGGAGGGCATTTCTCTGTGTGCTACAGTAACTTGTGTGGCTGACTGATTAGAAATAACTAGGGAGATGATTCCAAACGGGGCTGTTTCCATTCTAAAGGTTCTGTTCTAAGGAGGAAGAGAAAACATCGCCAGTGGCTCTTTTAGAGTCAAACACTTCTATGGAAATTGTCATTTTATTTTTAGCCACTACTTTAGCCACCCCAATTTAAATATCTTGGTTTTACTGGAGTCCCAGGGGGAGAGAACGGGGGAGGAGGGGGTGAATGAGGGAGGAAGGAGAGAAGAAGGGAGGATGGGACAGAAAGGGAGGACAGGGGATACATGGAGGAGAGAGAGAGAAGGGGAGACTTTCTAGTGGTTGTTAATGATGTTTCAGGGTAAGAGGCCGAGGTGGATCTCCAGGACTCCATATCCCAGAAGACAAATGTTGCTTCTTTTCCCGGGACAGTCTTGTTCTCTCAGTCGTTACTGTTAAAATGGTAGAATGTTGCCCCGGGTTCTTTTGTTGTGACATGGGCATTGTGTAGATCCTCTAACCTCAGAATACCTATCATTCTATTCCCTCTTCTCTATTGTTTCTCTCTACTGTGTCTGTTCTCTACCAATGTTTCCCTTCTCCTCTCTTTCTACACATTTTATCTGTTCCTCTACCCCGTCTCTCTCTCTCTGTCTGTCTGTCTGTCTGTCTGTCTGTCTGTCTGTCTGTCTGTCTGTCTGTCTGTCTGTCTGTCTGTCTGTCTCTCTCTCTGTCTGTCTCTTTCTCTCCAGTTCTCAAGCTATTGAAGATGGCTACAGGAATGAGAGCTCTTCTGGACACAGTGGTTCAGGCTCTACCTCAGGTGTGTATCCACTCAATTACACACACACAACACACACACGTGCACGCACGCGCACCACACGTGCACACGCGCACACGCACACACACACACACACACACACACACACACACACACACACACACCCACCCACCCACCCACCCACCCACCCACCCACCCACCCACCCACCCACACACACACACACACACACACACACACACACACACACACACACACACACACACACACACACACACACACACACACACACACACACACACACACACACACACACACACACACACACACGCACACACACACACACACACACACACACACACATATGGTGCTTTTCCCTCTCCTGGCATTGCCAGATACCATCTCTGTGCCCTGTCCTTTATCCCTGCCACTGAAAGAGGTTCATTCTGAATAGGGGAGAGTGATGGAGGAGCCCTGTCCTTTATCCTTAACACTGAAAGAGGTTCATTCTGAATAGGGGAGAGTGATGAAGGAGCCCTGTCCTTTATCCCTGCCACTGAAAGAGGTTCATTCTGAATAGGGGAGAGTGATGGAGGAGCCCTGTCCTTTATCCACTGAAAGAGGTTCATTCTGAATAGGGGAGAGTGATGGAGGAGCCCTGTCCTTTATCCCTGCCACTGAAAGAGGTTCATTCTGAATAGGGAAGAGTGATGGAGGAGCCCTGTCCTTTATCCACTGAAAGAGGTTCATTCTGAATAGGGGAGAGTGATGGAGGAGCCCTGTCCTTTATCCACTGAAAGAGGTTCAGTCTGATTAGGGGAGAGTGATGGAGGAGCCCTGTCCTTTATCCCTGCCACTGAAAGAGGTTCATTCTGAATAGGGGAGAGTGATGGAGGAGCCCTGTCCTTTATCCCTGCCACTGAAAGAGGTTCATTCTGAATAGGGGAGAGTGATGGAGGAGCACTGTCCTTTATCCCTGCCACTGAAAGAGGTTCATTCTGAATAGGGGAGAGTGATGGAGGAGCCCTGTCCTTTATCCCTGCCACTGAAAGAGGTTCATTCTGAATAGGGGAGAGTGATGGAGGAGCCCTGTCCTTTATCCACTGAAAGAGGTTCATTCTGAATAGGGGAGAGTGATGGAGGAGCCCTGTCCTTTATCCACTGAAAGCGGTTCATTCTGAATAGGGGAGAGTGATGGAGGAGCCCTGTCCTTTATCCACTGAAAGAGGTTCATTCTGAATAGGGGAGAGTGATGGAGGAGCACTGTCCTTTATCCCTAACACTGAAAGAGGTTCATTCTGAATAGGGGAGAGTGATGAAGGAGCCCTGTCCTTTATCCCTGCCACTGAAAGAGGTTCATTCTGAATAGGGGAGAGTGATGGAGGAGCCCTGTCCTTTATCCCTGCCACTGAAAGAGGTTCATTCTGAATAGGGGAGAATGATGAAGGAGCCCTGTCCTTTATCCCTGCCACTGAAAGAGGTTCATTCTGAATAGGGGAGAGTGATGGAGGAGCCCTGTCAATATCTCTGCCACTGACTTTTAGTACGCATCCCAAATGACACTGTTCCTTATGTAGTGCCCTATTACCCATAGGGCGCTGGTCATAAGTAGTGTACTACATAGGGAATAGGGTGCAACTTTGGACAAAGTTAAGGTAGAATATTTTGATGATTTTCCGACACCTGCTCATTTTTATGAGAATAAGACGTCTTATCGCGAGTATTAACTTTTCAATTTTTATTCCCCATTGACTTTGAGCCAAAACCAATTGGATTTCAGGAGCCTCTACCCCGGGTCCGGGAGCACCCGCCCACCCCCCCCCCCAACACACTGATTAGCATCGCTAGTATAGCGTCAGAATTAAATAGTAGCATCTAAATATCATTAAATCACAAGTCCAAGACACCTAATGAAAGATACAGATCCTGTGAATAAAGCCACCATTTCAGATTTTTTAAATGTTTTACAGGGAAGACACAATATGTAAATCTATTAGCTAAACACGTTAGCAAAAATCACCATTTTTCTTTGTCCACCATTTTCTCTCAACACCAGTAGCTATCACCAATTCGGCTAAACTAAGATATTGATAGCCACTAACCAAGAAAAAACCTCATCAGATGACAGTCTGATAACATATTTATGGTATAGGATAGGTTTTGTTAGAAAAATGTGCATATTTCAGGTATAAATCATAGTTTGCCATTGCAGCCAGCATCACAAATCTCACCAAAGCTCCTAGAATTACTACAGAGAGCAACGTGTATTACCAATTTACTCATCATAAAACATTTCTTAAAAATACACAGCACATAGCAATGGAAAGACACAGATCTTGTGAATTCAGACAACATTTCAGATTTTCTAAGTGTTTTACGGCAAAAACACAATAAATCGTTATATTAGCATACCACATATGCAAACGTTACCAGAGCATTGATTCTATCCAAAGAGAGCGATAACGTAATCATCGCCAAAATATATAAATTTTTTCACTAACCTTCTCAGAATTCTTCAGATGACACTCCTGTAACATCATATTACAACATACATATAGAGTTTGTTCGAAAATGTGCATATTTAGCCACCAAAATCATGGTTAGACAATGACAAAAGTAGCTCAGCTGGTCAGAAAATGTCCTGCACCATATTAGACAGTGATCTAGTCTTATACATAAATACTCATAAACTTGACAAAAAAATACAGGGTGGACAGCGATTGATAGACAATTTAATTCTTAATCCAATCGCGGAATTACATTTTTTAAATTATCCTTACTTTTCAATACGGGTTGCGCCAAGCGAAGCTATAGCAAACAAAATGGCGGCATAAGCGTTTAACATTTATCGACAGAAACACGATTTATCATCATAAATTGTTCTTACTATGAGCTGTTCTCCCATCAGAATCTTGGACTATGAATCCTTTCTTGGGTCTAATCGTCTTTTGGTCGAAAGATGTCCACTTGTCCGTCGAAATGCCCACTAACGTACGACCGGGACCCCGAAACGTGCCCGGAGCTTCAAAGTCTGTTACAAAGCAATGCCTCAAAATCACACTAAACGGATATAAATTGCTATAAAACGGTTTAAATTAACTACCTTATGATGTTTCTAACACCTATAACGAGTAAAAAGATGACCGACGCTATATTACTGGCTAAACCAAGGCTTGGAAAAAGGCCAGTCAGATATCCTTCTTGCGTTGAGCGCAGTGTCCAAAGGAACGCTACTTCCGGTATTTGGTGATTTATAGAGCCAATGATAGTGCAATCGACTCCATTCAAATTGTCACCACTTACTGACATCTAGAGGAAGGCGTGGGCAGTGTTTGTATCCTCATAGGATTAACAGTGGCTTTAAAACTGATCTGGAACCAGAGGCCAAGAGTTCTGAAAACTCACTCACTGGGAGGAAAAGTGCTGTAGAATGAGTTATGTTCCACTCAGAGACATAATTCAAACGTCTATAGAAACTAGAGAGTGTTTTCTATCCAATAATAACAATAATATGCATATTGTACGAGCAAGAATTGAGTACTAGGCAGTTTAATCTGTAGAGAAAATTATGTTAATGCGAAACAGCACCCCCTATAGTTGCAAGAAGTTAAACTTTGATCGGAGGAGAATGTATTTTCATCTTACACTCCTTTGAGAGTATCTATCTCCCACTAGTTAATATACACAGGCTTAGAAACTCTTCTCATTTGACTTGATACCTTGGGGTGTTTTACCACGTTTGCTTTGTATCTTCTTGGATAGCAACACACACACACACACAGATACACCTACGCAATCGGGTACGGATGCACACACACACACACACACACGAACGCACACACACATACACAGACACACACACAGGATAATACATCTCCCTGCATTCTCCCTGGATTATTTTCTGCCTAAAATCGATGAGCTTTCTATCCATGTTATTTTCAGCCAATCTTCCCCTGACAGGCCTCATTGGTTTTCCATTGTTGTTGTTGTTGGGAGGGTTGTTTCGGTCCAGGTCCATTTCTTCTCGTGTCACAAGCCTAATCACCCGTATAACCATCAGTAAGGTCCTTAGGGGGCCTCATGTCAGCCTGGCTATACCTCATGTTGAAGGTTGCCACTGTGGGGCCTCATGTCAGCCTGGTTATACCTCATGTTAAAGGTTGCCACTGTGGGGCCTCATGTCAGCCTGGTTATACCTCATGTTGAAGGTTGCCACTGTGGGGCCTCATGTCAGCCTGGTTATACCTCATGTTGCAGGTTGCCACTGTGGGGCCTCATGTCAGCCTGGTTATACCTCATGTTGAAGGTTGCCACTGTGGGGCCTCATGTCAGCCTGGTTATACCTCATGTTGAAGGTTGCCACTGTGGGGCCTCATGTCAGCCTGGTTATACCTCGTGTTGAAGGTTGCCACTGTGGGGCCTCATGTCAGCCTGGTTATACCTCGTGTTGAAGGTTGCCAATGTGGGGCTTCATGTCAGCCTGGTTATACCTCATGTTGAAGGTTGCCACTGTGGGGCTTCATGTCAGCCTGGTTATACCTCATGTTGAAAGTTGCCACTGTGGGGCTTCATGTCAGCCTGGTTGTACCTCATGTTGAAGGTTGCCACTGTGCTTTCAACCAGTGCTTTGACTCAGACCTGCTGCACTGTACTTCACTCCTTGCTGTGGGGGTTTAACTGTCCTTATTGAGCACGGATTGGCTGAATGTCTCCCAAAGCAGGAAGTATGACAGCCTGTATTGACTGCTGATTGGTTGACTGCCTCTGTATTGATTGTTGATTGGTTGTCTGTGTGTCAGGTGGGGAACCTGGGCCTGCTGTTTATGTTGCTGTTCTTCATCTACGCTGCTCTGGGGGTGGAACTGTTTGGAGAGCTGGGTGAGTCTGTTTCAGTAGGACCTTACAACAGCTAAAGACAATAGAAAATATACTGTACTGAACAAACACATCTCATACTTGATTAAATGCTAAAGGCAAAACAAAAATGTACTGTACTGAACAAAAACATCGCATACTTGATAATTAGGCTAACAATAAATTATTCTGAGGCTTTATACCCTTATCTTTGGGCCAAAACAAATACTCATTAAAACATTTCAGTGAACTGTCAGAAATAAGTAAACAAGTTTTATGTTTATTAATATTTTGTTGAACAGTGATAAATTAATCTATCTCTTCTCCCACCTTTCTCTACATCTCTTCTCCCTTCACTCTCTCTCTCTTTCTCCTCCCACCTCTCACTCTTTCTCCCTCCCTCCCTCCCTCCATCTCTCAGTGTGTAACGCTGACTACCCGTGTGAGGGCATGAGTCGGCACGCCACCTTCGAGAACTTCGGCATGGCCTTTCTCACCCTCTTCCAGGTCTCCACCGGAGACAACTGGAACGGCATCATGAAGGTACACAAAACCCTCAGTCAATGTGTCTGGCAAAATAAGGGTCAAATAAATGAAATCTATTAAAATGGTAAATGGAGGCCATTTATGACTTTAAACACTAGAGAATCATGAGAAATATAGACAGAAGTAGCACAGAAGCTGGACAGAAAATGAGAACAAGACTGTGCCGACAGAAAGAGAGGGAGGGAGAGAAGAGAGGGAGAGAGGGAGAGAAGACAGAGAGATGGAAAGAAGAAAGAGAGAGAGCGCAGATGGATCTGTTTTATAGTGGGAGCTAAAAGCTTTCAACAAGGTGCAGCGAGGGTCTTTCACGACACACGGCTATCGGGGGGAAGGGATCATACAAAGTCCATGGCTTCCAATCAGATCCTGTGAATTATGCATGTAGTCCTTTAGTCTAACAGATGCTCTTGTCCATAGCAGCAGAGAGGTGACTGATATGGAACAGATATCTATCCGACAGAGACGACTACCTAATGAAGTACTTATTCACATATATCTATCCGACAGAGACGACTACCTAATGAAGTACTTATTCACAGATATCTATCCGACAGAGACGACTACCTAATGAAGTACTTATTCACATATATCTATCCGACAGAGACGACTACCTAATGAAGTACTTATTCACAGATATCTATCCGACAGAGACGACTACCTAATGAAGTACTTATTCACAGATATCTATCCGACAGAGACGACTACCTAATGAAGTACTTATTCACAGATATCTATCCGACAGAGACGACTACCTAATGAAGTACTTATTCACATATATCTAACCGACAGAGACAACTAGCTAATTAAGTACTTATTCACAGATCTCTACCCGACAGACTACTAGCTAAATGAAGTACTTATTCTCTGATCTTTAACCGACAGGGACGACTACCTAATGAAGTACTTATTCTCTGATCTCTAACCGACAGAGACGACTAGCTAAATGAAGTACTTATTCTCTGACCTTTAACCGACAGGGACGACTAGCTAATGAAATACTCATTCACAGGGAGTTGATAATAGTGAATCATTTTCGATTGGTTATATTGCTACCTCATTTGGGAAAATTAATCTACCTCTGTAAATCTTCTTTCTCTCAACCCCCTTTCTTTCTTTCTATTTCTTAATCTTTCTTTCTGTCTTTTTCTTAATCTTTCTTTCTTTCTCTCTTTCTTACTTTCTTTCTTTCTATGTATTGTTTGTTTATTTTCCTTTTTCCTGTCTGTCCTCCAGGACACCCTGC
>NC_074704.1:10239452-10244452 GCF_029448725.1 Salvelinus fontinalis
TCTCTCTCTCTCTCTCTCTCTCACGCTCACACTCACACTCACACTCACACTCACACACTCACACACACACACTCACACACTCACACAGAGAGATCAACGAGGTGTGTTTACACCGTGTGTGTTCATACAGAGCGCTAGACGCTGTCTGGATCTTCTGTCTTCAGGCTTGATGATGTGAATCACCATCACACTGAGAAGCTAAAACACACAGCAGGAATGATCATCACAGGCTGCTCCTGTCAAACCACCAACGCTTTCTTCATCAAGGGCAGAGTTTGGTCTGGTTAAACCTCATCTGGTTAAACCTAGTCTGGTAAACCTAGTCTGGTTAACCTAGTCTGGTAAACCTAGTCTGGTTAAACCGTCTGGTAAACCTCACCTGGTTAAACCGTCTGGTAAACCTCACCTGGTTAAACCGTCTGGTAAACCTGTAACGGTATACCTCCTCCTCTACAACCGAAGAGGAGGAGTAGTGATTGAACCAAGGCGCAGCGGGTTGTGATGACATAATTTTAATAAAACAAGACGGGAAAAACACGAAACGAAACCACTTGAAATAATCAACAAAATAACAAAACAAATGTAGACAAACCTGAACTATACGAACTTACATATAACACTAAGAACGCACGAACAGGGAAAATAGGCTACACAAAAGGAACGATGTACAAACAAACCGAACAGTCCCGTATGGTGCGACAAACACTGACACAGGAGACAACCACCCACAACGAACACTGTGAAACAACCTACCTAAATATGACTCTCAATTAGAGGAAACGCCAAACACCTGCCTCTAATTGAGAGCCATACCAGGCAACCCTTAAACCAACATAGAAACAGAAAACATAGAATGCCCACCCAAACTCACGTCCTGACCAACTAACACATACAACAAACTAACAGAAATAGGTCAGGAACGTGACAAAACCTAGTCTGGTAAACCTAGTCTGGTTTAACCTAGTCTGGTAAACCTAGTCTGGTTAACCTAGTCTGGTAAACCTAGTCTGGTTAAACCTAGTCTGGTAAACCTCACCTGGTTAAACCGTCTGGTAAACCTAGTCTGGTAAACCTAGTCTGGTTTAACCTAGTCTGGTAAACCTAGTCTGGTTTAACCGTCTGGTAAACCTAGTCTGGTAAACCTAGTCTGGTTTAACCTAGTCTGGTAAACCTAGTCTGGTTTAACCTAGTCTGGTAAACCTAGTCTGTTTAACCTAGTCTGGTAAACCTAGTCTGGTTTAACCTAGTCAGGTTTAACCTAGTCTGGTTTAACCTAGTCTGGTTTAAACCTAGTCTGGTTTAACCTAGTCTGGTAAACCTAGTCTGGTTTAACCTAGTCTGGTTCAAACCTAGTCTGGTTTAACCTAGTCTGGTAAACCTAGTCTGGTTTAACCTAGTCAGGTTTAACCTAGTCTGGTTAAACCTAGTCTGGTTTAACCTAATCTGGTAAACCTAGTCTGGTTTAACCTAGTCTGGTTTAACCTAGTCTGGTAAACATAGTCAAAATGTTAATGTATTCTTATTTGCTTCAGATGTAAGAATACTTTATAGAGTGGATCTTCATATTTCACAAAAGTCCCAAGTACAGTATGTGCCCTTGTGTGAGGAACGGCCCATAGCAACAGGAGCCTATTTCCTGTTTCTGTAGCGTGAGGCAGCTTGATGTACAAGTACACCCCCTGGATAGGACGCTAGTCTACGTGTCTCAGGGCCTTACTCCCAATCTATTTCCTTATTGCTGAGTGCCAAGGAGTCTCACCCGGGGTCTCACCCGGAGTCTCACCCAGGGTGTACTTCACCCGGAGTCTCACCCAGGGTGTACTTCACCCGGAGTCTCACCCAGGGTGTACTTCACCCGGAGTCTCACTCAGGGTGTACTTCACCCGGAGTCTCACCCGGGGTGTACTTCACCCGGGGTCTCACCCGGAGTCTCACCCGGAGTCTCACCCGGAGTCTCACCCGGAGTCTCACCCGGGGTGTACTTCACCCGGAGTCTCACCCAGGGTGTACTTCACCCGGAGTCTCACCCAGGGTGTACTTCACCCGGGGTCTCACCCGGGGTGTACTTCACCCGGGGTCTCACCCGGAGTCTCACCCGGGGTGTACTTCACCCGGGGTCTCACCCGGAGTCTCACCCGGGGTCTCACCCGAAGTCTCACCCGGGGTGTACTTCACCCGGGGAGGCATAAATATGGGTTGTATGGGTTGTATTTACAATGGTGTTACCTCACCCTGGGATCAAACTTCCAATCTCCGGGCGCACACTCAATGTATTGTAGGTAAATGTATGAGTTGGTCTGTAATGAGTTGTACACTGTACCAGTCAAAAGTTTGTACACACCTACTCATTCAAGGGTTTTTCTTTTTTTTTGTACTATTTTCTACATTGTAGAATAATAATGAAGACATCAAAACTATGAAATAACACATATGGAATCATGTAGTAAGTAAAAAAAAGTGTAGCCAACCTTTTCCTTGATGACAGCTTTGCACCCTCTTGGCATTCTCTCAACCAGCTTCATTAGTCACCTGGAATGCATTTCAATTAAAAGGTGTGCCTTGTTAATAGTTTATTTGTGGAATTTCTTTCCTTCTTAATGCGTTTGAGCCAATCGATTGTGCCAATCGATTGTGTTGTCAAATAAAATCAAATGTTATTGGTCACATACACATGGTTAGCAGATGTTATTGTGAGTGTAGTGAAATGTTTATGCTTCTAGATCTGACAGTCCAGCAGTATCTAACAGGTAATATCTAACAATTCCACAAGAACTAACTAATACACACAATCTAGTAAAGGAATGGGATGAGAATCTATACACTACCGTTCAAAAGTTTGTGGTCACTTAGAAATTTCCGTGTTTTTGAAAGAGAAGCACATTTTTGTCCATTAAAATAACACCAAATTGATCAGAAATTCAGTGTAGACATTGTTAATGTTTTGTTGTAAATGACTATTGTAGCTGGAAACTGCAGATTTTTTAAATGGAATATCTACATAGGCGTACAGAGGCCCATTATCAGCAACCATCACTCCTGTGTTCCAATGACACGTTGTGTTAGCTAATCCAAGTTTGTCATTTTAAAAGGCTAAATGATCATTAGAAAACCCTTTTGCAATCTGTTAGCGCAACTGAAAACTGTTGTTCTGATTAAAGAAGCAATAAAACTGGCCTTCTTTAGACTAGTTGAGTATCATGAGTGTCAGAATTTGTGGGTTTGATTACAAGCTCAAAATGGCCAGAAACAATTAACTTTCTAATGAAACTCGTCAGTCTGTTCTTGTTCTAAAAAATGAAGGCTATTTCATGTGAGAAATTGCCAAGAAACTGAAGATCTCGTACAACGCTGTGTACTGCTACCTTCACAGAACAGAGCAAACTGGCTCTAACCAGAATAGAAAGAGGAGTGTGAGGCCCCCGGTGCACAACTCAGCAAGAGGACAAGTACATTAGTGTCTAGTTTGAGAAACAGATGCCTCACAAGTGCTCAACTGGCAGCTTCATTAAATAGTACCCGCAAAACACCAGAAAAAGCCATATCTCAGACTGGACAATAAAAGTAAAAGATTAAGACGGGCAAAAGAACACAGACACTGGACAGAGGAACTCTGCCCAGAAGGCCAGCATCCTGGAGTCGCCTCTTGACGTTGAGACTTGTGTTTTGCGGGTACTATTTAATGAAGCTGCCAGTTTTCTAATGATCAATTAGCCTTAAAATGATAAGCTTGAATTAGCTAACACAACGTGCCATTGGAACACAGGAGTGATGGTTGCTGATAATGGGCCTCTGTACGCCTATGTAGATATTCCATAAAAAATCAGCCGTTTCCAGCTATAATCGTCATTTACAACATTAACTATGTCTACACTGTATTTCTGATCGATTTTATGTTATTTTAATGGACAAAAAATGTGCTCTACTTTCAAAAACAAGGACATTTCTAAGTGACCCCAAACTTTTACACAGAAGTGTAAGTATAAAATGTATGGATGAGCAGTGACAGAGCGGCTAAGATGCAATAGTTAGCAAAGAATAGATAGTGAAGGATACAGTATACAGTATATACATATGAGATGAGTAATGTGAGATATGTAAACATTTTTAAAGTGGTATTATTAAAGTGACTAGTGATCCATTTATTAAAGTGGTCAATGATATCAAGTCTGTAGGTAGACAGCCTTCCTCTCTGTGTTAGTGATGGCTGTTTAACAATCTGATGGCCTTGAGATAGAAGCTGTTTTTCAATCTCTCGGTCCCAGCTTTGATGCACCTGTACTGACCTCGCCTTTTGGATGATAGCGGGGTGAGCAGGCAGTGGCTCGGGTGGTTGTTGTCCTTGATGATCTTTTTGGCCTTCCTGTGACATCGGGTGTTGTAGGTGTCCTGGAGGGCAGGTAGTTTGCCCCCGGTGATGCGTTGTGCAGACCGCACCACCCTCTGGAGAGCTCTGCGTTTGTGGGCGGTGCAGTTGCCGTACCAGGCAGTGATACAGCCCGACAGGATGCTCTCAATTGTTCACCTGTAAAAGTTAGTGAGGGTTTTTGGTTTTTGAAGCCACATTTTTTCAGCCTTCTAAGGTTGAAAAGGCGCTGTTGCGCCTTTTTCACCACACTGTGTGCGTGGACCATTTCAGTTTGTCAGTGATATGTAAAGTACACCAAGGAACTTAAAACGTTCCACCTTCTCCACTGCTGTTCCGTTGATGTGAATAGGGGGGTGCTCCCTTTGCTGTTTCCTGAAGTCCACAATCATCTCTTTTGTTTTGCTGACATTGAGTGAGAGGTTATTTTCCTGACATCACAATCCGAGGGCCCTCACCTAATCCCTGTAGGCTGTCTCGTCGTTGTTGGTAATCAAGCCTACCACTGTAGTGTCGTCTGCAAACTTGATGATTGAGGCGTGCATGGCCACGCAATCGTGGGTGAACAGGGAGTACAGGAGAGGGCTGAGAATGCACCCTTGTGGGGCCCCAGTGTTGAGGATCAGCGTAGTGGAGA